>NC_059367.1:47234819-47249526 GCF_019703515.2 Myxocyprinus asiaticus
TGACTGAAATTAACCCTCCCAATTCACAGGTGTCGGACAATAGGATCTTCCAAAGAAAAGTTGAGTTTAAGCCTAGGGATGGGCTGAGAGTTCCTTTTATTTGTTTTTCCGGCATTTGTCTCTCCAAACTTCTGTACACTGTGTGATGAAACATTTGAGGATTTGACAAGTCAGTCCAGTAATTGTTCAACCAAAATGTCAGAACATTGGTATGTTTAAAGAAATGCAAATGAGATTTACTTCCACTGCTGGTTTCACTACTCCACTTGCAATAAGGTGATGTCCCAATGCTCAGGCTACGCCTTTTTTGGCAATTAAAAGCTCTATTCATCGATGGGTGGGCTTGACCCACCAGACTTTTGGTTAACAGCCAAATGCACTACTTAATTGCACTAGAGAGACAGGTGAATAGCCACCATTTGGGTTATGAGGTGGCAAGGAGAGACATATCTGTTAGTGGGGATTGTTAAACACATAAACAGCAGCACATAAGCACTCTGCTTATTTTTAGAGATAATTCTTTGGAAGCAGATACCTATTCTGAGACCTGTTACCTATTCTAAATTTGGTTCCAGAAATATTGCCATTCTCTTACCCTAACCCTTCTGTACACTGTGTTATGACACATTTGAGGATTTGTCAAGTCAGTCCATTGAATTGTTCAACCAAAATGTCAGAACATTGGTGTAAGTAAAGAAATGCAAATGCATTAGCATGAGATTTTCTTCCACTTTGTTGGTTTCACTGCTCCACCTGCTATAATGTGACATCCATTTGTTCAGGCTACGCCTTTTGTGGCAATTAAAAGCTCTCTTCATCCATGGGTGGCCTTGAACCATCAGACTATTGGTTAGAGAGAGACAGGTGAATAGCCACCATTTGGGTTATGAGGTGGCAATCAATAGCATGTGCCTCATAAGTGACAAGGAGAGACATATCGGTTAGTGGGGATTGTTAAACACATAAACAGCAGCACATAAGCACTGTGCTTATTTTTAGAGATACTTCTTTGGAAGCATATACCTATTCTGAGACCTGTTACCTATTATGAATTTGGTTCCAGAAATGTTGCCGTTCAATTACCCTAACCCTTCTGTACACTGTGTTATGACACATTTGAGGATTTGTCAAGTCAGTCCATTGAATTGTTCAACCAAAATGTCAGAACATTGGTGTAAGTAAAATGCAAATGCATTAGCATGAGATTTTCTTCCACTTTGTTGGTTTCGCTGCTCCACAATCTATAATGTGACATCCCTTTGTTCAGGCAACGCCTTTTGTGGCAATTAAAAGCTCTCTTCATCCATGGGTGGCCTTGAACCACCAGATTATTGGTTAGAGAGAGACAAGTGAATAGCCACCATTTGGGTTATGAGGTGGCAATCAGTTGCATGTGCCTCATATGTGACAAGGAGAGACATATCGGTTAGTGGGGATTGTTGAACACATAAACAGCAGCACATAAGCACTCTGCTTATTTTTAGAGATAATTCTTTGGAAGCAGATACCTATTCTGAGACCTGTTAAGTAATCTGATCTTGTTACCAGAAATGTTGCCCTTCTCTCTAGTTAGAGAGTGTTTTCCATGGCTGGGAGATGGAATTTACACATACTTGTGACAATAGCTAATAGTTACGCCCAACGTGGGGCTTGAACCCACGACCCTGAGAGTAAGAGTCTCATGCTCTACCGACTGAGCTAGCCAGGCCTTCAGATTTTATTTCTGTGTGATATCTTTTATTTGTAAATCTTCAAAATACATGCCTGAAATTAACACTCCCAATTCACAGGTGTCTGACAATAGGATCTTCCAAAGAAAAGTTGAGTTTAAGACTAGGGATGGGTAAGATTTACTTTTTTTTGTTTGTGTGGCATTTGTCATTCCACAATTCTGTGATGACACATTTGAAGATTTGTCAAGTCAGTCCAGTAATTGTTCAACCAAAATGTCAGAACATTGGTATGTTTAAAGAAATGCAAATGAGATTTTCTTCCACTTTGCTGGTTTCACTACTCCACCTGCAATAAGGTGATGTCTCAATGCTCTGGCTACGCTTTTTGTAGCAATTAAAAGCTCTCTACATCGATGGGTGGGCTTGACCCACCAGACTTTTGGTTAACAGCCAAATGCACTACTGAATTGCACTAGAGAGACAGGTGAATAGCCACCATTTGGGTTATGAAGTGGCAATCAATTGCATGTGCCTCATACATGACAAGGAGAGACATATCTGTTAGTGGGGATTGTTAAACACATAAACAGCAGCACATAAGCACTCTGCTTATTTTTAGAGATAATTCTTTGGAAGCAGATACCTATTCTGAGACCAGATACCTATTCTGAGACCTGTTACCTATTCTGAATTTGGTTCCAGAAATGTTGCCGTTCTCTTAACCTAACCCTTCTATACACTGTGTGATGACACATTTGAGGATTTGTTAAGTCAGTCCATTGAACTGTTCAACCAAAATGTCAGAACATTGGTTTAAGTAAAGATATGCATTAGCATGAGATTTTCTTGCACTTTGTTGGTTTCGCTGCTTCACCTGCTATAATGTGACATCCCTTTGCTCAGGCTATGCCTTTTGTGGCAATTGAAAGCTCTCTTCATCCATGGTTGGCCTTGAACCATCAGACTATTGGTTAGAGAGAGACAGGTGAATAGCCACCATTTGGGTTATGAGGTGGCAATCAATAGCATGTGCCTCATACATGACAAGGAGAACAATATCTGTTAGTGGGGATTGTTAAACACATAAACAGCAGCACATAAGCACTGTGCTTATTTTTAGAGATACTTCTTTGGAAGCATATACCTATTCTGAGACCTGTTACCTATTCTGAATTTGGTTCCAGAAATGTTGCCGTTCTCTTACCCTAACCCTTCTGTGCACTGTGTTATGACACATTTGAGGATTTGTCAAGTCAGTCCATTGAATAGTTCAACCATAATGTCAGAACATTGGTGTAAGTAAAGAAATGCAAATGCATTAGCATTCTCTCTGCTCTCCTGATCAGTAATTTTTCATGCTTCTGTGTCGACCATTCTGGCTACCGAGGGAATACCGCTTTCAGGCAGAAACTGAAACAGGAAGCACCCACCCTCAGAACGATCCAGTGCTGGTCGGACCTATCAGATTCTACGCTACTAGACTGTTTTGATCACACGGACTGGGAGATGTTCCGGTCCGCCTCTGATGACGACATCGAGCTTTACGCTGATAGCGTAATGTGTTTCATCAGAAAGTGCGTAGAGGACATTGTTTCGACCAGAACGATACGGATCTATACGAATCAGAAACCATGGATCAATAGCGATGTTCGCGCGGCATTTAATGTGCGGACCTCCGCTTTTAATTCCTGGAAAGCGGAGGAGCATAAACAAGCCAGTTATGCCCTCCGAAATACTATCAGAACCGCAAAATGCCAGTACAGGAGCCAGATTGAAGGACAGTTTAACATCACCAACTCTAGAAGCATGTTTCAGGGAATTAACATCATCACGGACTTTAAAGGGAATAAAAACTCCACCGTGAACACCGCTGCCTCTCTCCCGGATGAGCTAAAAAATTTTATGCTCATTTTGAGGAAAATAACACCGCCCTCGCGGAGAGAGCTCTCGCGGCCGAAGCTACAGAGGTTAGTTCACTCTCAGTCTATGTAGCGGATGTAAGCCGATCCTTCCGACGGTGAATATCCGCAAAGCCGCGGGCCCAGACGGCATTCCGGGCCGCGTCATCAGAGCGTGTGCGAACCAGCTGGCTGGTGTTTTTACGGACATTTTCAACCTTTCCCTCTCTTTATCTGTAGTCCCCACATGCTTTAAAACGTCCACCATTGTGCCTGTTCCAAAGCAATCAAAAATAATTTGCTTAAATGACTGGCGTCCTGTTGCTTTGACCCCCATCATCAGCAAATGCTTTGAGAGCCTAAACAGAGATTACATCTGCTCTGTGCTGCCTCTCTCTCTTGACCCGTTGCAGTTTGCTTACCGCAACAACTGCTCCACTGATGATGCCATTGCATCTACAATACACACTGCTCTCTCCCACCTGGAAAAAAAGAACACTTATGTGAGAATGCTTTCTTTGTAGACTACAGCTCAGCATTCAACACCATAGTTCCCTCCAAGCTAGATGAGAAACTCCGGGCTCTGGGCTTAAACAGCTTGCTGTGCAGCTGGATCCTGGACTTCCTGTCAAGCAGACGCCAGGTGGTTAGAATAGGCAGCAACATCTCCGCATCACTGACCCTCAACACTGGAGCCCCACAGGGCTGTGTTCTCAGCCCACTACTGTATTCCTTGTACGCACATGACTGTGTGGCAACACATAGCTCCAATGCCATCATTAAGTTTGCTGATGACACGACGGTGGTAGGTCTGATCACTGACAATGATGAAACAGCCTACAGAGAGGAGGTGCACACTCTGACACACTGGTGTCAGGAGCGCAACCTCTCCCTCAACGTCAGTAAGACAAAGGAGCTTGTGGTGGACTTCAGAAGAAAAGACAAAGAACACAGTCCCATCACCATCAATGGAGCACCAGTGGAGAGAGTCAGCAGCTTCAAGTTCCTGGGTGTCCACATCACTGAGGAACTCACATGGTTCATCCACACTGAAGTCGTTGTGAAGAAGGCTCATCAGCGCCTCTTCTTCCTGAGACGGCTGAGGAAGTTTGGAATGAACCGCCACATCCTCACACAGTTCTACACCTGCACTGTAGAGAGAATCCTGACTGGCTGCATCTCCGCCTGGTACGGCAATAGCACCGCCAACAACCGCAAAGTACTGCAAAGGGTGGTGCGAACTGCCAGACACATCATCGGAGGTGAGCTTCCCTCCCTCCAGGAAATATATACAAGGCGGTGTGTGAAAAAAGCTCGGAGGATCATCAGAGACTCCAGCCACCCGAGCCATGGGCTGTTCTCACTGCTACCGTCAGGCAGGCGGTATTGCAGCATCAGGACCCGCACCAGCCGACTCCATGACAGCTTCATCCCCCAAGCAATCAGACTTCTGAACTCTTGATTTCCCACAATCAGAATACATCAGCACTGCACTTTATTACCCTCACTCTTATATCTCACACTGGACTGTCATAAATTATATTATTATTATTATATTATGTTCTCTCTTAGCAACTGACTATCAACCGACAGCCTGAATGTCAATACAGTATAATACTGTACATTCTATATATATATATACTTTTTTTAATATATTTTTATTTTTTATTTTTATTGAATAATGTGTATCTATATAGTAAAAAACAAAAAAAACAAAAAACAAAAACAAAAAACAGCGTATTGTATACTGTACAGTGTATGTTATTATTTGTATATTGTTGAGTGTAATTATGTGTATAACAGATGTTTAAATTGTGTTGTGTTAATTTGATGTTATTGTAAATTGGTATATGTCTCATCAATGTCACGACTGCTATGTTGATTGGAACTGCACCCAAGAATTTCACACACCATTGCACTTGTGTATATGGCTATGTGACAAAAAAGTGATTTGATTTGATTTGATTTCATTTGATAACCAATAATCTGGTGGTTCAAGGCCACCCATGGATGAAGAGAGCTTTTAATTGCCACAAAAGGCGTAGCCTGAGCAAAGGGACGTCACATTATAGCAGGTGGAGCAGCGAAACCAACAAAGTGGAAGAAAATCTCATGCTAATGCATTTGCATTTTACTTACACCAATGTTCTGACATTTTCATTGAACAATTCAATGGACTGACTTGACAAATCCTCAAATGTGTCATAACACAGTGTACAGAAGGGTTAGGAAAATTGAACGGCAACATTTCTGAAACCAAATTCAGAATAGGTAACAGGTCTCAGAATAGGTATCTGGTCTCAGAATATGTATCTTCTTCCAAAGAATTATCTCTAAAAATAAGCAGAGTGCTTATGTGCTACTGTTTATGTGTTCAACAATCCCCACTAACTGATATGTCTCTCCTTGTCACATATGAGGCACATACAATTGATTGCCACCTCATAACCCAAATGGTGGCTATTCACCTGTCTCTCTCTAACCAATAATCTGGTGGTTCAAGGCCTCCCATGGATGAAGAGAGCTTTTAATTGCCACAAAAGGTGTAGCCTTATCAAAGGAAAGTCACATTATAGCAGGTGAAGCAGTGAACAAAGTGGAAAAAAATCTAATGCTAATGCATTTGCATTTCTTTACTCACACCAATGTTCTGACATTTTGGCTGAACAATTCAATGGACTGACTTGACAAATCCTCAAATGTGTCATAACAAAGTGTACAGAAGGGTTAGGGTAAGAGAACGGCAACATTTCTGAAACCAAATTCAGAATAGGTAACAGGTCTCAGAATAGGTATCTGGTCTCAGAATAGGTATCTGATTCCAAAGAATTATCTCTAAAAATAAGTAGAGTGCCTATGTGCTGCTGTTTATGTGTTTAACAATCCCCACTAACGGATATGTATCTCCTTGTCATGTATGAGGCACATGCTATTGATTGCCACCTATTAACCCAAATAATGGCTATTCACCTGTCCCTCTAGTGCAATTAAGTAGTACATTTGGCTCTTAACCAAAAGTCTGGTGGTTCAAGCCCACCCATGGAGGATGAGAGCTTTTAATTGCTACAAAATGCGTAGCCTGAGCATTGGGACATCACCTTATTGCAGGTGGAGTAGTGAAACCAGCAAAGTGGAACACCAAAGAAGTATCTCTAAATACCAAATTAGCTATTGTCACAAGTATGTGCAAATTCCATCTCCCAGCCATGCAAAACACTCTCTAACTAGAGAGAACGGCAACATTTCTGGGAACTTATTCAGAAATTCAGAACAGGTAACAGGTCTCCAGCTTTCTGCTTCCATAGAAGTATCTCTAAAAATAAGCAAAGTGCTAAGGTGCTGCTGTTTATGTGTTTAAGAATCCCCCCTAACCAATCTGTCACTCCAAGTCTATTTTTAAACCTGTCACATGAGACACATGCCATTGATTGTTGCATCATAATCTAGAACTCGGCAACTTGTGTGTCTCTGTGGCGCAATTGGTTAGCTTGTTCGGCTGTTAACCGAAAGGATGGTAGTTTAACCCCACCCAGGGACGAAGAGAGCTTTTAATTGCCACAAAAGGCATAGCCCGAGCAAAGGGATGTCACATTATAGCAGGAGAAGCAGCGAAACCAACAAAGTGCAAGAAAATCTCATGCTAATGTATATGCATTTCTTTACTTAAACCAATGTTCTGACATTTTAGTTGAACAGTTCAATGGACTGACTTAACAAATCCTCAAATGTGTCATCACACAGTGTATAGAAGGGTTAGGTTAAGAGAACGGCAACATTTCTGGAACCAAATTCAGAATAGGTAACAGGTCTCAGAATAGGTATCTGGTGTCAGAATAGGTATCTGCTTCCAAAGAAGTATCTCTAAAAATAAGCAAAGTGCTAAGGTGCTGCTGTTTATGGGTTTAAGAATCCCCCCTAACCAATCTGTCACTCCAAGTCGCTTTTCAAACCTGTCACATATGAGACACATGCCATTAATTGTTGCATCATAATCCAGAAGTCAGCAAATTGTGTGTTTCTGTGGCGCAATTGGTTAGCGCGTTCGGCTGTTAACCGAAAGGTTGGTGGTTCAAGCCCACCCAGGGACGGAGAGAGCTTTTAATTGCCACAAAGGGAAGTCACATTTTAGCAGGTGGAGCAGTGAATCCAACAAAGTGGAAGAAAATCTCATGCTAATGCATTTGCATTTCTTTATTTAAACCAATGTTCTGACATTTTGGTTGAACAATTCAATGGACTGACTTGACAAATCCTCAAATGTGTCATAACACAGTGCACAGAAGGGTTAGGGTAAGAGAACGGCAAAATTTCTGGAACCAAATTCAGAATAGGTAACAGGTCTCAGAATAGGTATATGCTTCCAAAGAAGTATCTCTAAAAATAAGCACAGTGCTTATGTGCTGCTGTTTATGTGTTTAACAATCCCCACTAACAGATATTGTTCTCCTTGTCATGTATGAGGCACATGCTATTGATTGCCACCTCATAACCCAAATGGTGGCTATTCACCTGTCTCTCTCTAACCAATAGTCTGATGGTTCAAGGCCACCCATGGATGAAGAGAGCTTTTAATTGCCACAAAAGGCGTAGCCTGAACAAAGGGACGTCACATTATAGCAGGTGGAGCAGTGAAACCAACAAAGTGGAAGAAAATCTCATGCTAATGCATTTGCATTTCTTTACTTACACCAATGTTCTGACATTTTGGTTGAACAATTCAATGGACTGACTTGACAAATCCTCAAATGTGTCATAACACAGTGTACAGAAGTGTTAGGGTAAGAGAATGGCAAACCTTCTGGAACCAAATTCAGAATAGGTAACAGGTCTCAGAATAGGTATCTGGTGTCAGAATAGGTATCTGATTCCAAAGAATTATCTCTAAAAATAAGTAGAGTGCCTATGTGCTGCTGTTTATGTGTTTAACAATCCCCACTAACAGATATGTCTCTCCGTGTAAAGTATGATGCACATGCTATTGATTGCCACCTATTAACCTAAATAATGGCTATTCACCTGTCCCTCTAGTGCAATTAAGTAGTGCATTTGGCTCTTAACCAAAAGTCTGGTTGTTCAAGCCCACCCATGGAGGATGAGAGCTTTTAATTGCTACAAAATGCGTAGCCTGAGCATTGGGACATCACCTTATTGCAGGTGGAGTAGTGAAACCAGCAAACTGGAACACCAAAGAAGTATCTCTAAATACCAAATTAGCTATTGTCACAAGTATGTGCAAACTCCATCTCCCAGCCATGCAAAACACTCTCTAACTAGAGAGAACGGCAACATTTCTGGGAACTTATTCAGAAATTCAGAACAGGTAACAGGTCTCCAGGTTTCTGCTTCCATAGAAGTATCTCTAAAAATAAGCAAAGTGCTAAGGTGCTGCTGTTTATGTGTTTAAGAATCCCCCCTAACCAATCTGTCACTCCAAGTCTCTTTTCAAACCTGTCACATATGAGACACATGCCATTGATTGTTGCATCATAATCCAGAAGAAGGCAAATCGTGTGTCTCTGTGGCGTGATCGGTTAGTGCGTTTGGCTGTTAACTGAAAGGTTGGTGATTCAAGCCCACCCAGGGACGAAGAGAGCTTTTAATTTCCACAACAGGCGTAGCCTGAGCAAAGGGAAGTCACATTATAGCAGGTGGAGCAGCGAAACCAACAAAGTCGAAGAAAATCTCATGCTAATGCATTTGCATTTCTTTACTTACACCAGTGTTCTGACATTTTGGTTGAACAATTCAATGGACTGACTTGACAAATCCTCAAATGTGTCATCACACAGTGTATAGAAGGGTTAGGTTAAGAGAATCGCAAGATTTCTGGAACCAAATTCAGAATAGGTAACAGGTCTCAGAATAGGTATCTGCTTCCAAAGAGTATCTCTAAAAATAAGCACAGTGCTTATGTGCTGCTGTTTATGTTTTTAACAATCACCACTAACAGATATTGTTCTCCTTGTCATGTATGAGGCACATGCTATTGATTGCCACCTCATAACCCAGAAGGTGGCTATTCACCTGTCTCTCTTACAGTAGGGAAGTAGTAAGGACGGGAGGTCCTCTGAGCGCTTATTCGGTAGCACCAACATACTAAATGTCCATTTTCAATGTATTGTATTGGTCTATTGTGTCCACCAACATATTAAATGTTCATTTCCAATGTATTGTATTGGTCTATTGTGTCCACCAACATACTAAATGTCCATTTTCAATTTATTATAATTGTCTATTACCCCTGTGTCCACCAAAATACTAAAGGTCCATTTCCAATGTATTGTATGGGTCTATTGTGTCCACCAACATACTAAATGTCCATTTTCAATTTATTATAATGGTCTAGCACCCTTCCACCAACATACTAAATGTCCATTTTCAATTTATTGTATTGAGCTACTACCCCTGTGTCCACCAACGTATTAAATGTCCATTTCAAATTTATTGTATTGGTCTATTGTGTCCACCAACATACTAAATGTCAATTTTCAATTTATTATAAAGGTCTATTATCCCTGTGTCCACCAACATACTAAAGGTCCATTTTCAATTTATTGTATTGGTCTATTGTGTCCACCAACATATTAAATGTTCATTTCAAATTTATTGTATTGGTCTATTGTGTCCACCAACATACTAAATGTCCATTTTCAATTTATTATAATGGTCTATTACCCTCCACCAACATACTAAATGTCCATTTCCAATTTATTGTATTGGTCTATTACCCCTGTGTTCACCAACATCTTAAATATCAATTTCCAATTTATTGTATTGGTCTATTGTTTCCACCAACATACTAAATGTCCATTTTCAATTTATTATAATGGTCTATTACCCTTCCACCAACATACTAAATGTCCATTTCCAATTTATTGTATTGGTCTACTACCCCTGTGTACACCAACATATTAAATGTCCGTTTCCAATTTATTGTATTGGTCTATTGTGTCCACCAACATACTAAATATCCATTTTCAATTTATTATAATGGTCTATTACCCTAAGTCCAACAAAATAATAAATGTCCATTTCCAATTTCTTGTATTTTTCTCTTACCCTATTGTCCACTAACATACTAAATGTCCATTTTCAATTTATTGTATTGGTCTATTGTGTCCACCAACATACTAAATATCCAATTTCAATTTATTATAATGGTCTATTACCCTAAATCCAACAACATAATAAATGTCCATTTCCAATTCATTGTATTGGTCTATTGTGTCCAACAACATATTTAATGTCCATTTCCAATTTATTGTATTGATGTATTTAATCTAAGTCCACCAACATAATAAATGTCCATTTCCAATTTATTGTATTGATGTATTTAATCTAAGTCCACCAACATACTAAAGGTCCATTTCCAATATATTGTATTGGTGTATTCACTCTGTCAACCAACATACTAAATGTCCATTTCCAATTTATTGTATTAATGTATTTAATCTAAGTCCATCAACATATTAAAGGTCCATTTCCAATATATTTTATTGGTGTATTCACTCTATGTCAACCAACATACTAAATGTCCATTTCCAATTTATTGTATTAATGTATTTAATCTATGTCCATCAACATATTAAAGGTCCATTTCCAATTTATTATATTGGTCTATTACCCCTGTGTCCACCAACACATTAAATGTCCATTTCCAATTTATTGTATTAATGTATTTAATCTAAGTCCATCAACATATTAAAGGTCCATTTCCAATATATTTTATTGGTGTATTCACTCTAAGTCAACCAACATACTAAATGTCCATTTCCAATTTATTGTATTAATGTATTTAATCTAAGTCCATCAACATATTAAAGGTCCATTTCCTATTTATTACATTGGTCTATTACCCCTGTGTCCACCAACATAATAAATGTCCATTTCCAATTTATTGTATTGGTGTAAAAACCCTAGTCCACCAATATACTAAATGTCCATTTTCTGTGATGAGCACAGAAGTACCAGTTTCAACTTCCTAGCTAAATCCAGAGCTGAGATGTGCAAGTCCCACATACAATTTATCGCATTCAAAATTTTAGGTGGTTCGTGGTCAGTAAATTTCTGACGTTTTGAATTTTGATTTTGATTCATACATTTTATCCTGGAGTTATAAAAATGATGTCCACCAAATACCTATTTTAGCCCATTAGATAGATTATAAGTGGGATGGACCACGGGCAATTTAATTGCATTGCCTGAAATAGACACTTGGTGGACATCTGTTTTTAATATTTGGGATAGATTAATTCACTGAATATCACATTTAGTTGACTGTAGGACACCCCCTGAACAATATACACCCTTCAAAACCTCAAAATTCGACTGTCCACGAACCACCTAAAATTTTTAATGGGATAAATTGTAACTGGGTCCTCTGGCCGTATGCCCAAGCCGGGAACAGTGAGGGTCCCCGGCTTGAAAATGTTGCCGAGCACCCTGGATGTCAAAAAAGTGATGTTGAAAAATATTTTGTTGAAAAAATGACTAAGTAATTTTGGGAGAGGGTGTGAGAACCATACCCATCGCCAAACCGGCTGAGGCCGAGAGGGTGCCCCTTTGTGGGCATGAATTGGCTTCATGTACCACCTGGATGTCAAAAAAGTTATGTTGAAAAAAAAATTTGTTGGAAAAATGACTAAGTATTTATGGGAGAGGGTGTCAGAACCAGACCCTCTGCCGAACCGGCCGAGGCCGAGAGGCTGCACCTTGGTGGGCATAAAGCAGCTCTATGTACTGCCTGGATGTCCAAAAAGTGATGTTGAATTTTTTATTTCTGATTTAATTGATGTCCATGGGGAAAGGGTCAGGTTCAATTGATTTCAAAGGGGAGACAGTGTATATGACCTTATACGAGCTGTGTGACACCTCTGGGCATGAAAAAATAGCACAAAGTGCCTGGAATAAAGAGCATTTTGTGTAAAATAACTAAGTCAGTGCAGTCTGGATGAACTTTTGATCCATGTTGACCGTGAGAGTGACTGTAACCGAGGAGGGTGTGTGTGTCACCGCATTGACAACTTGCCCCAGGCCCCTGGAGGTGCTGAAACAACAGGTAAGTATGGTGATTTATCCTAGCAGGTGCACTTGAGCTCCAAAGGGACAGTGTCAGTGTGCTCTTCTCATTCTCCTCTCTCTATGGTGTGACTTTTGAGACAATCAGAGAAAGTCCAAATATTTCACGCAAAAAATTGAAACTGTCTGTGATTTTGTTATAAAACATACACATTTTTAAGCACTTTTGAACAGTACAATTCTCAATATGTCAACTATGTATGTATGTATGTATCTATCTATCTATCTACCTATCTATGTGACTTTAATATCATTTCTATTGCATGTATGTAACTAACAACTCTCTAAAATGTTTATTTATCTAAGAAATGGCTGTCCACGAACCATATATTTGCCACCATTCAAATAAATTGTACGTGGGCACTTTCTTCAAGACGGCAAAAAGACAAAAGTGCCCACGTGCAATTTATTTGAATGTTGGCAAATACATGGTTCGTGGATGATCATTTGTATGGCTTTTCTTGCTATTTGAATGCAACATTATCCATCAAACATCCTGAACAGCACTCCACATACTCAATGAAACCAATTTATACCACTTACAACTCATAATACTGTATTTTTTGCATTAAAATGATTGCCCATGAACCATGTATTTAGTGTCCATTAAATAAGCTGCAGATGGGACCTTTCTTTTGGGCTTAGACATTTTTTGAGGAAAAATTGCCACACTCATTATTTATATGACTTTAATAGCATGTCTATGAAATATTATAAATACAGCACCCTGTATAGCACTCAACATACTCAATGGAACCCACTTATGCAACTTACAACTCTTTAAAATGTATAATTAGCTAAAAATGGCTGTCCACGAACCATGTATTTGCCACCATTCAAATAAATTGCACGGGGCTTCGCTATGGCCCGCACCATATATGATGCAGGCCATAGTGAGAATTGACAGCCAGATTGTAAGTCCTGTGAGGGTGGGTTTCCAGGGGGCGCCCCGGGGGACCGTGCCAGGAGAGTGTTCCGGGGCGTTTGGAGTCAACTGGTATAGACATTTGGGAAGCTTTTTTGGGGGCCCATGGCAGGCTTGGGGTCATTCCTTAAGGATATAGGGATAAAAACCACCACGCTCATGTGGGATTGCCATAACCTTTGCCGGGAAGGTGGCAGAGGCACGAAACCGAGTCCTACATTTTCGAGGGTGCTCTTTCCAATGGCGTCTCTCTGAGGCCGGCAAGTGCCTCAACCTGATTGGCCCTAGTAAGAAGTGCCGTTTACGTCTTAGAGACTTGGCTTGGACATTTTTTGTGGAAAAATTGCCACACTTTTTATTTATATGACTTTAGTAGCAAGTATATGAAACATTATCAATAAAACACCATGTATAGCACTCAACATACTCAATGGAACCCACTTATGCAACATACAACTCTTTAAAATGTATAATTAGCTAAAAAATGGCTGGCCACGAACCATGTATTTGCCACCATTCAAATAAATTGTACGTGGGCACTTCCTACAAGAATAAGCAAAAAGACAGAAGTGCCCATGTACAATTTATTTGCATTGCCTGAAATAGTCACATGGTGGACTTCTATTTTTAATATGTGGGATATATTCATTCACTAAATATCATATTTAGGTGAGTGTTTGAACCCCCTGAACAACATACACCCTTCAAAACCTCAAAATTCGACTGTCCACGAACCAACTACATTTTTGAATGGGATAAATTGTATGTAGTATCTCCATAACTCCAGACTGGGATGACTTAGACACTTCAGACCTGCACTCCTATGCTCATCTCAGTCTTCTCTATCTATGGTATGCATTTAAAAAAGATTGGAGAAAGTCAAAAATTTCGTCCGAAAAAACCAAAAGGGGTACCGATTTTTTTGGATGAAATTTTTGACATTCTCTGATCCTCTCGAAATTCATACCATAGATAGAGGAGACTGAGATGAGCACCGAAGTACCAGTTTCAACTTCCTAGCCAAATTCAGAGCTGAGATATGCAAATCCCACGTACAATTTATCCCATTCAAAATTTTAGGTGGTTCGTGGATGGTCGAATTTTGAGGTTTTGAAGGGTGTATGTTGTTCAGT
>NC_059367.1:47250026-47255026 GCF_019703515.2 Myxocyprinus asiaticus
AACACAAGTCTCCTGTGGATGCAGTGACGGATGGATGGATGGTGTATACTCTTGTCACACACATTGCTGGTCCGGATCTTCTTGAAGGAGGGTGCCCCCGGCAGTTTCAGGCACTTCCATGCGCTCCTGAATTGGGTGAGAAGCGCGGTGCACAAGCCCCCCTTCGGGGCACAGAAGCAGTAAAGGGACTCACCGCCCCGGAGCTCTAGGAGTTCAGGCATCCATCTGTACTCTTCGGGGTCGAAAGCCACGTTGGCTCTCCCGAAGAAGGCCGCCGTCTTGTGGTGCCTGACCGCCACCACCCTCTCGCCGTTGTCCAGCTCGCCGGCCCCCCGGAACTCCTCCACGGTCATGTTCGCTATGACGCACCGCCGGTGACCGGAGCTGATGACGAGGTAACCCGCTATCATCCCCTGAGTGATGCGGAGGTTGTTTGGGCTGGGCGACTCACGCAGCCGCTGCAGGAGAGCGGGCACCCTGTCCCGAGCTCGCCGCCAGTAGCGCCTCAAGGTGGACATGTCAACGACCCGCCTGGAACTGGCGGCCCGGGCGTCGCACCGGTGGACCACCAGCTCCGCTCTCAGATGTGCCATCTGCCTCTTGCACGCACGCCGGAGCTGCCTCACGGCGGCATCGGCGAAGTACTCCCCCTTGTCGTCGTTGTCCTCGATGAAGGAGCAAAAGAGGCGAAGGTCGAGCAGGTAGTGCCTGGCAGTGGTGACCGCGAGGCCCCTCTCTGCTAAGGCCTGTGCCCACCCTCGCACCTCGTCCGGCAGGGTAAGGTCCGTGACGAACCTCACTCCCCCCTTCCCGGCACACCACTCGAAGAACGGCGTGACCCGCTTGGCTTTCTGGGTGGCGTTGTCACGGCACTTGGAGGACGGCCTGACCCCCAGGCAGGACAGCTTGAACGCCCGGATCAGGTGAGCGATGTCGTCGAGGTGGTCCGGGCCACGCGTCACGCTGGCGGCGTCTTGCCGCATCAGAGCCCCGGTGCTCACGAGCTTCAGGCGAGGTCTCTTTTGCTGGAGTGCCCGGAGTTGAGAGAGCGTCTGTGCCCGGTAAACCACGGCGAGGTGTGCCCTTTGCTCCTCGGCGTTACAGCGGTGGACGCGCAGCAGGTGCCTGTCCAGGCGCACTATCCCCTTTGTCCCGCAGGCCTCCACCGGGCAGTCGAAGGCTTTCCCCCGCTTGCTTCCCCGGATTAAAGCGGCCAGGAGGGAGAGTTCGTCACTGTCGGTCACCCTGTGGTTGGCCGTAAGGTGGGTCTCAACGTGGCTGCCGCCGCCGCAGTCTTTCCGGCAGAGCACGCACTCGTAGCTGGACATGGCGAGCGTCGAAAGGGTGGCGAATACTTTCTCTCCAGGCGGCCGGCGAGCAGGCGTCGAAAGGCCGGGCCACCGCTGCGATGTCCGGCGAAGGTTCGAGCTGTCCCGGCGTCAGTACGAGCGTCGAAAGGGGGGCGATTACTTTCTCTCCAGACAGCGAGTCCACCGAGGTAAGTATCCCGCCGGCGCCGCTCCTCCCCGGACTGCAGATTCCACCAACGAGCAGGTGTTCACATGCTGGAAGTCAGGCGAAGAGTGGCGCTAGCCCGCCGGCTGCACGGCTTATATAGGCCGCTGATGACACACCCTCTCCCCGGCCCGGCCCATCAGCTAATTAGCCCGCTCTCGCTCACGCTTGTGCATAATTAGTGTAAACTATTTTAACCAATCGGGGGCGCCGCTCAGGCGGCCAATCAGGGGCTTGAGCGGCCGCCTAATCAGCCGCTCTAGCCTGCTCAAACGGCAGCGGATTGCAGCGCACAGAGAGGCCGGGCAAAGGCGCTTCGAAGCCGGGCAAAGGCACTTCGAAGCCCGGCGGACTGCAGCGCACAGAGAGGCCGGGCAAAGGCACTTCGAAGCCCGGCGCCGGAGCTGTCTTTCGCCGGCGTCCTCGCAGCGGACGCGGGTGGCTCCGGCTCCTGGTTAAGGTTAGGATATATGCCGTTGAAACAATGTTTAATTGCGGACAACTTGGACGGCCATGTTGACACGGGCGACAGCTGTTTGGACGCGGAGGTCGCGGGGTACGATATCTCGGGGACCCGGTGGGCTAGAGAGACAAGACCGGGCTCGTTGGAAAGGTCTCGGGTGTGCCTTTCGAACGAGGCCGGTCTCTACCCGGTGGCACTTCCGTTCCGGAGATACGGAGGTCGAAAGAGTCGTCCTCCGGAGAGGGTGTAATCCAAGGCCCGTATCTCTGAGACCCGGAGGGTCCTTTCGAGCCGCGTCGGATGAGCCTGCAACGGGGTCCGGGGTCGGTCCGTTTCGGGAGGCAGAGCCCCAAACGTAATCCGTCACGTCCACGTGAAGGCAGGAGCGGCCGCCGCTCCGCGCGACAACGGAGTAGGGAGGTGGGGGTTGGCTCGTCTGAAAGGTCTTGCTGCGGCCTTTCCAACGAGACCAACACCGAGCCAATAGCTGGTCCCCTTCGGGAGATATGGCCGGTGGACCACGGGCCACCTGGGCTGGAGAGTTCGAAGGTGCTTCAACAGCAGGTAAGTGTGATGGGGACAGTGACAGTGTCATAAGCTGGGGTGTGTGACACCTGCCTGGGCATGGTCAATTTGCCCCAGGCCCCTGGAGGTGCTTAAAGAACCATTAAGTGTGATGGGTACAGAGTCATTGTTATTAAGCCGGGGTGAGTGACACCTGTCTGGGCATGGACAACATGCCCCAGGCCCCTGGATGTGCTGATACAACAGGTAAGTATGAAGGGTAGAGTGTCAGTGTTATAAGCCGGGGCGAGTGATACCTGTCTGGGCGTTGACAACTTGCCCCAGGCCCCTGGAGGTGCACTAAGAACCAGTAAGTGTGATGGGGACAGTGTCAGTGTCATAAGCCGAGGTGTGTGACACCTGTGGGCATGATACATAACACAAAGGGCCTGAAGGAATGATCAAAAAGTGTCAAAAAATGACTAAGTCAATACATTCTGGAAGATCTGTTGTCATAGGTTGTCTGTTACAGTGACTGTAGCCGAGGAGGGTGCTTGTGTCACCGCATTGACAACTTGCCCCAGGCCCCTGGAGGTGCTGAGAGAACCGGTAAGTGTGATGGGGACAGTGTCAGTGTCATAAGCAGAGGTGTGTTACACCTGTGGGCATGATAAGTATCACAAAGTGCCTGAAAGAATGATCAAAAAGTGTAAAAAAATGACTAAGTAATTTTCGGGAGAGGGTGTAAGAACCAGGCCCTCCGCCGAATCGTCTGAAGCCGAGAGGGTGAGCCTTGGTGGGCATGAATTGGCTTCATGTACCTCCTGGATGTCAAAATAGTGATGCTGAAAATTTTTGTGCTGATTTAATTGATGTCCATGGGGGAAAGGGTCAGTTTCAATTGATTTCAATGGGGAGACAGTGTAAATGACCTTATTCGAGCTCTGAAACACCTATCTGGGCATGAAAAATAGCCCAAAGGGCCTGGAAGTATGATCCAAAAGTGTCAAATAATGACTAAGTCAATGCATTCTGGATGATTTGTTGTTATATGGTGTTTGATTCAGTGACTGTAGCCGAGGAAATTGTCTGTCACCGGATTGACAACATGCCCCAGGCCCCTGGAGGTGCTTAAAGAACCAGTAAGTGTGATGGGTACAGAGTCATTGTTATAAGCCGGGGTGAGTGACACCTGTCTGGGCATGGACAACATGCCCCAGGCCCCTGGATGTGCTGAAACAACAGGTAAGTATGAAGGGGACAGTGTCAGTGTCATAAGCCGAGGTGTGTGACACCTGTCTGGGCATGGACAACATGCCCCAGGCCCCTGGATGTGCGGAGACAACATGTAAGTATGAGGGGACAGTGTCAGTGTCATAAGCCGAGGTGTGTGACACCTGTCTGGGCATGGACAACATGCCCCAGGCCCCTGGATGTGCGGAGACAACATGTAAGTATGAAGGGGACAGTGTCAGTGTCATAAGCCGAGGTGTGTTACACCTGTGGGCATGATAAGTATCACAAAGTGCCTGAAAGAATGATCAAAAAGTGTAAAAAAATGACTAAGTAATTTTCGGGAGAGGGTGTAAGAACCAGGCCCTCTGCCGAACCGGCTGAGGCCGAGAGGATTCGCCTTGGTGGGCGTAAATCAGCTCTATGTAGTGCCTGGAGGTCCAAAAAGTGTGTGTTTTACCCTAAAATGTCACTTTTTCGGGAGTTCGCGTTTCTCCAGGGTCTTAGACTTTCGCGGCCATGCCGATTTCGGTCAACCCTGTCGGCCTCGGGTCCGAGGACCCCCGCGACTGGAGGTCCAATCGCGGGGGGGTTCAGTGGTGGGGTGCCGTCGGAGATTTGTCCGACACGCTTTTTTGTGGACTTAGTTTTTGGCGGACTTTGTAAATGCTCCATGTATGTCAAGGTAAAGGTTGTGGCCGCTCATCCTTCACTCAGGGCGGATAGTGGATGCTCTCACAGGTGCCTAGAGCTAGTGTAAGCGGTGTGAACCTCTGTGAGTGTCCGAGAAGGGTGGTGCACCTCGGCTTGAAGCGATTTCATGTGGCCTGGATGAAATGATGCTCTTTCTCTCACAAGTGCAAGCGGTGTGAACCTCTGTGAGAGTCCGAGGAGGGTGGTGCACCTCGGCTTGAAGCAATTTCATGCGGCCTGGATGATATGATGCTTTTTCACTCACAAGAACCAAGTGTAAGCAGGTGCGAACCTCTGTGAGAGTCCGAGGAGAGTGATGCACCTCGGCTTGAAGCAATTTCATGCGGCCTGGATGAAATGATGCTTTTTCACTCACAAGTGCCAAGAACCAAGTATAAGCAGGTGCGAACCTCTGTGAGAGTCCAAGGAGGGTGGTGCACCTCGGCTTGAAGCAATTTCATGCGGCCTGGATGAAATGATGCTTTTTCACTCACAAGTGCCAAGAACCAAGTATAAGCAGGTACGAACCTCTGTGAGAGTCCAAGGAGGGTGGTGCACCTCGGCTAGAAGCGATTTCATGCGCCCTGGGTGA
>NC_059367.1:47260026-47271733 GCF_019703515.2 Myxocyprinus asiaticus
TTAGCATGAGATTTTCTTCCACTTTGTTGGTTTCGCTGCTCCACCTGCTAAAATGTGACATCCCTTTGCTCAAGCTACGCCTTTTGTGGCAATTAAAAGCTCTCTTCATCCATGGGTGGCCTTGAACCACCAGATTATTGGTTATCAAATCAAATCAAATCAAATCACTTTATTGTCACACAGCCATATACAAAATATATAAGTGCAATGGTGTGTGAAATTCTTGGGTGCAGTTCCAATCAACATAGCAGTCATGACAGTGATGAGACATATACCAATTTACAATAACATCAAATTAACACAACACAATTTAAACATCTGTTATACACATATTTACACTCAACAATATACAAATAATAACATACACTGTACAGTATACAATACTCTGTTTTTTTTTTTTTTTTTACTATATAGATACACATTATTCAATAAAAATAAAAAATAAAAATATATTAAAAAATGTATATATATATATAGAATGTACAGTATTGTACTGTATTGACATTCAGGCTGTCGGTTGATAGTCAGTTGCTAAGAGAGAACATAATGTAATAATAATAATATAATTTATGACAGTCCAGTGTGAGATATAAGAGTGAGGGTAATAAAGTGCAGTGCTGATGTATTCTGATTGTGGGAGATCAAGAGTTCAGAAGTCTGACTGCTTGGGGGAAGAAGCTGTCATGGAGTCGGCTGGTGCGGGTCCTGATGCTGCGATACCGCCTGCCTGATGGTAGCAGTGAGAACAGCCCATGGCTCGGGTGGCTGGAGTCTCTGATGATCCTCCGAGCTTTTTTCACACACCGCCTTGTATATATTTCCTGGAGGGAGGGAAGCTCACCTCCGATGATGTGTCTGGCAGTTCGCACCACCCTTTGCAGTACTTTACGGTTGTTGGCGGTGCTATTGCCGTACCAGGCAGAGATGCAGCCAGTCAGGATTCTCTCTACAGTGCAGGTGTAGAACCGTGTGAGGATGTGGCGGTTCATTCCAAACTTCCTCAGCCGTCTCAGGAAGAAGAGGCGCTGATGAGCCTTCTTCACAACGACTTCAGTGTGGATGGACCATGTGAGTTCCTCAGTGATGTGGACACCCAGGAACTTGAAGCTGCTGACTCTCTCCACTGGTGCTCCATTGATGGTGATGGGACTGTGTTCTTTGTCTTTTCTTCTGAAGTCCACCACAAGTTCCTTTGTCTTACTGACGTTGAGGGAGAGGTTGCGCTCCTGACACCAGTGTGTCAGAGTGTGCATCTCCTCTCTGTAGGCTGTTTCATCATTGTCAGTGATCAGACCTACCACCGTCGTGTCATCAGCAAACTTAATGATGGCATTGGAGCTATGTGTTGCCACACAGTCATGTACGAACAAGGAATACAGTAGTGGGCTGAGAACACAGCCCTGTGGGGCTCCAGTGTTGAGGGTCAGTGATGCGGAGATGTTGCTGCCTATTCTAACCACCTGGCGTCTGCTTGACAGGAAGTCCAGGATCCAGCTGCACAGCAAGCTGTTTAAGCCCAGAGCCCGGAGTTTCTCATCTAGCTTGGAGGGCACTATGGTGTTGAATGCTGAGCTGTAGTCTACAAACAGCATTCTCACATAAGTGTTCTTTTTTTCCAGGTGGGAGAGAGCAGTGTGTATTGTAGATACAATGGCATCATCAGGGGAGCGGTTGTTGCGTTAAGCAAACTGCAACGGGTCAAGAGAGAGAGGCAGCACAGAGCAGATGTAATCTCTGATTAGGCTCTCAAAGCATTTGCTGATGATGGGGGTCAAAGCAACAGGACGCCAGTCATTTAAGCAAATTATTTTTGATTGCTTTGGAACAGGCACAATGGTGGAGGTTTTAAAGCATGTGGGGACTACAGACAAAGAGAGGGAAAGGTTGAAAATGTCCGTAAAAACACCAGCCAGCTGGTTCGCACACGCTCTGATGACACGGCCCGGAATGCCGTCTGGGCCCGCGGCTTTGCGGATATTCACCCGTCGGAAGGATCGGCTTACATCCGCTACAGAGACTGAGAGTGAACTAACCTCTGTAGCTTCGGCCGCGAGAGCTCTCTCCGCGAGGGCGGTGTTATTTTCCTCAAAACGAGCATAAAAAGTATTTAGCTCATCCGGGAGAGAGGCAGCGGTGTTCATGGTGGAGTTTTGATTCCCTTTAAAGTCCGTGATGATGTTAATTCCCTGCCACATGCTTTTAGAGTTGGTGATGTTAAACTGTCCTTCAATCTGGCTCCTGTACTGGCATTTTGCGGTTCTGATAGTTTTTCGGAGGGCATAACTGGCTTGTTTATGCCCCTCCGCTTTCCCGGAATTAAAAGCGGAGGTCCGCACATTAAGTGCCGCGCGAACATCGCTATTGATCCATGGTTTCTGATTCGGATAGATCCGTATTGTTCTGGTCGGAACAATGTCCTCTACGCACTTTCTGATGAAACACATTACGCTATCAGCATAAAGCTCGATGACGTCATCAGAGGCGGACCGGAACATCTCCCAGTCCGTGTGATCAAAACAGTCTTGTAGCGTAGAATCTGATAGGTCTGACCAGCACTGGATCGTTCTGAGGGTGGGTGCTTCCTGTTTCAGTTTTTTGCCTGTAAGCGGTGTTCCCTCGGTAGCCAGAATGGTCGACACAAAAGCATGAGAAATTCCTGATCAGGAGAGCAGAGAGAATGCTAATGCATTTGCATTTCTTTACTTACACCAATGTTCTGACAATTTGGTTGAACAATTCAATGGACTGACCTGACAAATCCTCAAATGTGTCATAACACAGTGTACAGAAGGGTTAGGGTTAGAGAACGGCAACATTTCTGGAAACAAATTCAGAATAGGTAACAGGTCTCAGAATAGGTATATGTTTCCAAAGAAGTATCTCTAAAAATAAGCACAGTGCTTATGTGCTGCTGTTTATGTGTTTAACAATCCCCACTAACAGATATTGTTCTCCTTGTCATGTATGAGGCACATGCTATTGATTGCCACCTGATAACCCAAATGGTGGCTATTCACCTGTCTCTCTCTAACCAATAGTGTGGTGGTTCAAGGCCTCCCATGGATAAAGAGAGCTTTTAATTGCCACAAAAGGCGTAGCTTGAGCAAAGGGACGTCACATTTTAGCAGGTGGAGCAGCGAAACCAACAAAGTGGAAGAAAATCTCATGCTAATGCACTTGCATTTCTTTACTTACAGCAATGTTCTGACATTTTGGTTGAACAATTCAATGGACTGACTTGACAAATCCTCAAATGTGTCATAACACAATGTACAGAAGGGTTAGGGTAAGAGAACGGCAACATTTCTGGAACCAAATTCAGAATAGGTAACAGGTCTCAGAACAGGTATATGCTTCAAAGAAGTATCTCTAAAAATAAGCACAGTGCATATGTGCTGCTGTTTATGTGTTTAACAATCCCCACTAACCAATATGTCTCTCCAAGTCTCCTTTAAAACCCTTGTCACGTATGAGGCACATGCTATTGATTGACACCACATAACCCAGAAGGTGGCTATTCACCTGTCTCTCTTACAGTAGGGAAGTAGTAAGGACGGGAGGTCCTCTGAGCGCTTATTTGGTAGCTCCGTGGACGCTGGTTTGTCGACGCTGCGCGACGCCCCCTAGATGATTTTTGCCAACGCGCAGCGCTGCTCCGCATCGACCGGTGGGTCCCCCGAAGATGACCAGAGGCGTCCCCGAGCGGCTGCGCCCCACGGTGGCCGTGCTACGAGCGTTCAAATACTGAAAGCATTTACATGCAGTCCTGCAGCCGACCGCTGGGTGGCGCCACCACGTCCCAACTCAGGCTTATTGCAGTGGGCTCCCTCTCCATTCAAATAAACCACAGGTGGGCTCTTTTTTGGGGGAAGGTGGGGGCTGACCACGAAAACCCTACAGGGCCAAATGCCCACTTTATTGCATCACTTCCCCTTCGGGGTGCCAAGGACCGCCCCAATGACCCACGTAGCCACTAAACGGCCCCTTACAAGCTATTTTGGGGAAAAGCCCACGGAAGCGAGCCTTTGATTGGCCGACAGCTGGGGCATGTCCGGGAGGGGGCGGGGATGACCACAAACACACTATTTGTCCACATTCCCACTATATTACAGGAGTTTGTCCCTGGGGGTGCACGGACCGCGGGGGTGTGTCCCGGAGGGGGCGGGGCTGACCATGAACACACTATTTGTCCACCTTCCCGCTATATTACAAGACTTTGTCCCTGGGGGACCACAGGCCCCTGGAGTGTGTCCAGTAGGGGACGGGGCTGACCACAAAACAACTACTTGTCCATTTACCCACTAAATTGAACCACTTTCTCACTGTTGTCTGTGGACCCTCTGTGTGTGTCTGGGAGGCAGTGGGTCTGTCCATGGACAAATGATTTGTCCCCTTTGACCACGTTAAAATATGTATGACATGCAAGTGGGTGTAGTAGCAATTTAATTCACTTGTGATGCGACAGTGACAGCTACGAAACAGCCTAAAGAGAGGAGGTGACACTCTGACACGCTGTCACCACCAACATACTAAA
Organism: Myxocyprinus asiaticus; assembly: GCF_019703515.2. Classification (NCBI taxonomy): domain Eukaryota; kingdom Metazoa; phylum Chordata; class Actinopteri; order Cypriniformes; family Catostomidae; genus Myxocyprinus; species Myxocyprinus asiaticus. The sequence continues at coordinate 47,264,561 of NC_059367.1, forward strand.
TGTCCATTTCCAATTTATTGTATTGGTCTATTACCCCTGTGTCCACCAACATACTAAATGTCCATTTTCAATTTATTGTATTGGTCTATTGTGTCTACCAACATATTAAATGTCCATTTCAAATTTATTGTATTGATGTATTCAATCTAAGTCCACCAACACACTAAAGGTCCATTTCCAATATATTGTATTGGTCTATTGTGTCCATCAACATAATAAATGTCCATTTTCAATTTACTGTATTGATGTATTCACTCTAAGTTCACCAACATAATAAATGTCCATTTCCAATTTATTGTATTGTTCTATTGTATCCACCAACATACTAAATGTCCATTTTCAATTTATTATAATGGTATATTACCCCTGTGTCCACCAACATACTAAAGGTCCATTTCCAATGTATTGTATGGGTCTATTGTGTCCACCAACATACTAAATGTTCATTTTCAATTTATTATAATGGTCTATTACCCTTCCACCAACATACTAAATGTCCATTTCCAATTTATTGTATTGGTCTATTACCCCTGTGTTCACCAACATATTAAATATCCATTTCCAATTTATTGTATTGGTCTATTGTATCCACCAACATACTAAATGTCCATTTTCAATATATTGTATTGGTCTATTGTTTCCACCAACATACTAAATGTCCATTTTCAATTTATTATAATACAGATGGGACCTTTCTTTTGGACTTAGACATTTTTTGAGGAAAAGTTGCCACACTCTTTATTTATATGACTTTAGTAGCATGTATATAAAATATTATCAATAAAACACCCTGTATAGCACTCAACATACTCAATGGAACCAGCTTATGCAACTTACAACTCTTTAAAATGTTTATTTATCTAAGAAATGGCTGTCCACGAACCATATATTTGCCACCATTCAAATAAATGTTACGTGGGCACTTCCTAGAAGACGGCACAAAAGTGTCCAAGTGCAATTTATTTGAATGGTGGAAAATACATGGTTCGTGGACGATCACTTATATGGTTTTTCTTGCTATTTGCATGCAAAATTATCAATAAATCATCAAGAATATCACTGAAAATAGTCAATGGAACCAATTTATGCAACTTACATCTCAAAATATTGTATATTTCGCTAAAAAATGACTGTCCACGAACCATTTATTTGCCACCATTCAAATAAATGTTACATGGGCACTTCCTAGAAGACGGCACAAATGTGCCCACGTGCAATTTATTTGAATGGTGGAAAATACATGGTTCGTGGACAGTCATTTGTATGGCTTTTCTTGCTATTTGCATGCAAAATTATCAATAAATCATCAAGTATATCATTCAAAATAATCAATAGAACACATTTATGCATCTTATATCTCAAAATATTGTATATTTCGCTAAAAAATAACTGTCCACAGACCATGTATTTGCCATCATTCAAATAAATTGTACGGGGCTTCGCTATGGCCCGCACCATATATGATGCGGGCCGTAGCGAGAATTGACAGCCGGATTCCAAGTCCAGCGAGGGTGGGTTTCCAGGTGGCACCCCGGGGGACCATGCTAGGAGCGCGTTTCGGAGCATTTGGAGTCAACTGGTATAGGTGTGAAGGGAGATTTTTTGGGGGCCCATGGCAGGCTTGGGGTCAGGCCTTAGGGATATAGGGATAAAAACCACCACGCTCATGTGGGATTGCCATAACATTTGCCGGGAAGATGGCAGAGATCCGAAACCGAGTTCCCCCCCATTTTCAACGGCTCTCTTTCCAATGGCGTCTCTTTGAGGTCGACAAGTGCCTCAACTTGATTTACCCTCGTAAGACGTGCCATTTATGTCTTAGAGACTCGGCACCAAGTCGATTGGTACTGGCCTCTATATGACTTTAGTAGCATGTATATGAAACATTATCAATAAAACACCCTGTATAGCACTCAACATACTCAATGGAAACCACTTATGCAACTTACAACTCTTTAGAATGTATATTTAGCTAAAAAAATGGCTGTTCACGAACCATGTATTTGCCACCATTCAATTAAATTGTACATGGGCACTTCCTGTGTGACCTGGTGAAAATAACCTTACATTTTATGCTAAGACCTAGGGGCTTCGAGTACTTCATCTTTGTGCTCTCATAAACAACGTATTTAAAAATTAGTGTCCCTCAGATATTGGGAAGTACTTTGTAAAATATCAAGAAAAATATTAAGGAAAAATAACTGTCACTTTTCATTCACAAGTCAGCCAATTAAGCACTTAACCAAGTCATTCAGACTTCAAACTTTGCCCACTTACAAGGGGACCCCTGAGAAGCTATAGATTTCAAATTGGAGTCATTTGGAGCTTTCTGAAGGGTGTCCATGAAACACCTATAGGAATGACTGGAATAAATTGCTCGTGGAATGCACCCTGGCAGCGTGCCCAGAGGTCCCGGCGACTCCAAATTTCACCCGCTGACACGTCGAGTGCCCCTTATCGACATACTAAGGGGACTAAAGCCTAAGATGAAAAACAATATTTTCCATTATTTTCAGTATATCTCTCTGCTTGTCATAGGAATCAATGAGACAGCCTACCCTGTAGGCCCATGTGCATCAGTACATTCATCAGAGGTTTTAATACTTAGCAAGCACCTATGGCCTCCAAGTTCTAGATCCTGATTTGGGGGCCCCTGATGGTCGAGTATCTCAAATTTCAAGGTCCTGTGACTTTTTGAACCCCCTTTTCTAGACGGCCCACTTGACCATTAAAGCAATGCAGTTCCATAGGTGTTTCGTGGACTGCCTTAAATTAGGTGCTAAGACCTGGGGGCTTCGAATGCTTCATCGTAGGGCCCTTAGTAACAACATATTATAAAGCCGTGTCCCTCAGAGTTTGGGAAGCACTTTTAAAAAAATCAAGAAAAATATTAAAACAAAAATAACTATCACTTTAGGTGAACAAGTCAGCCAACTGAGCACTTAACGAACACATTCAGACTTCAAACTTTGCACACTGTCTAAAGGTCCCCTGAGAAGCTCTAGATTTCAAATTGGAGTCTTTAGGAGATTTCTGAGGGGTGTCCACAAAACATCTATAGGAATGAATGGAATAAATTGCAGGTGGAACTTTTCTAGACAGTTCCTGCAGCCCGCAAATTTTACACGGTGGTAGCCCGATGACCCTCAAAAGACATATCGAGAGCATGAGACTCTGGAAAAAAGGAAAAGTATTTTTGACAGTTTATGCAAGATTCTCACACACAGGCCTCTTGCACTCATAGCTTGACAGAGCCTTTTGAGATAGATTAGAGACAACAAGGGTAGGGTTTGGGTGTATGCTCAGGAAGGATATAGACACCCCAAATTTTAGGGCCCGATTAGGGGGCCCCTGACAGTCGAGGATCATAAATTCAAGGTCCTGAGGCCTACGGAACCCTCTTTTCTAGACGGCCCACTTGACCATTAATCCAATGCAATTTCATAGGTGTTTCGCGGACCACCTTAAATTAGATGCTAAGACCTGTGAGCTTCGAGTGCTTCATTGTAGGGTCCTTAGAAACAACATATTAAAAAGCCATGTCCCTCAGAGTTTTAGAAGTTCTTTAAAAAAATCAAGAATGTATTATAGAAAAATGTCACTTTTCATTCACAAGTCATCCAATTAAGCACTTAACGATGTCATTCAGACTTCAAACTTTGCCCACTGTCTAAGGGGCCCCTGAGAAGCTATAGATTTCAAATTGGAGTCATTTGGAGCTTTCTGGAGGGTGTCCCCGAAACACCTATAGAAATGAATGGAATAAATTACTCTTGGGATGCACCCTGGCAGCGTGCCCAGAGGTCTCAGAGACCCCAAATTTCACACACTGACACGTCGAGTGCCCCTTATCGACATACTAAGGGGACTAATGCCTAGGATGAAAAACAATATTTTTCATTATTTTCAATAGATCTCCCTGCTTGTCATAGGAATCAATGAGACAGCCTACCCTGTAGGCCCATGTGCATCAGTACATTCATCAGAGGCTTTAATACTTAGCAAGCACCTACGGCCTCCAAATTCTAGATCCTGATATGAGGACCCCTGACGGTCGAGGATCTGAAATTTCAAGGTCCTGTGACTTTTTAAACCCCCTTTTCTAGACGGCCCACTTGACCATTAAAGCAATGCAGTTCCATAGGTGTTTCGTGGACTGCCTTAAATTAGGTGCTAAGACCTGGGGGCTTCGAATGTTTCATCGTAGGGCCCTTAGAAACAACATATTAATAAGCCTTGTCCCTCAGAGTTTGGGAAGTACTTTAAAAAAGAAATCAAGATAATTATTATAGAAAAATAACTTTTAAGCTCTTCACAAAATCATTCAGCCTTCAAACTTTGCACACTTACTAAGGGGCCCCTGAGAAGCTGTATATTTCAAATTGGAGTCATTTGGAGCTTTCTGAGGGGTGTCCACGAAACACCTATAGAAATGAATGGTATAAATTGCACATGGGATGTGCCCAGGCAATGTGCCCATAGGTCCCAGAGACCCCAAATTTCACATAGTGACCCCTCGTGGGACTCTTGAAGACATACTAAGAGTGCTAAGGTGAAGTTTTGGTCGAACGTCAGAAAACGGCTTTAAAGGACTCTGGGCAGGCACAGCAGGCCCCCACCGTGTGCCCCATGATGAAGTGGATTAAAAAATGTAACAAAAAATAATTTGTGTCAGGAACACATAAAAACACACTTAGAGGGGGCATGTGGGACGCCTGTCGCTGCCTGGCACGAATTAGGGCGATGTATGGTATCAGGGGCCACACTGGGGGCAAAGGCATGCCAAAGTGATATTTAGTGGGTAAGGTGGTCAAAAAGAGGCTCTGTGGACGCTGTTTACATTACTAAATGCCCCGTGGGCAGTAGGGGGTCAGTGGACCGACCCCAAAGTGACCATGACAACGCAAGAGTGCCCCTAGAGGTGTCCATACGGCGAGATAAGGGGGAAAACAAACATTACCCCAAAGTAATGGGGAAGTGCCACATGGCCTACAAGTTAGTGCGTGTAGGGCTTTACTGGTTGTTTAGATCAGTGTTACTATCAGAAATAATTAATAATTATTAATTATTATAATCAATAATTATTTCTGTAGTTATTAATCAATATTTAAATTAATTAATTGGATCTAACTCATTAAAACCTCATATGGGACTCCAGTAAATGTAGTGTGCTACGTTTAGGAGCAAGTTTGGTTATTATAATCAATAGAACATTGATGAGAATCAATGTTAGCTTTTTTTAATCCTTTAATATCAACACTTATCAAAGATAATCGTTAGTTCTTAACATCGATGAAACATTAAAATTAACACTAGCTTATTGATCATTCAAATTCAATCAAAGATAATTATCTATTATCAAAAATCAATAGAATATTAATAAGGATTAACACTGACGGGGCACCACCCTGGAATCAGGGACTAATAACCGAATATTAAAACAGTCTCAATATTAGATTGTTTTCTTAGGAAAATCGACATCCGAAGAATAGCGATTTTCGGGAAAAAAAAACAATGAATGAAGGTTTAAATCCGAGCACTGACATCCCGTCAGCGTGACACAGGAATATGCAAAACAAACCAAAACACTTCTCTTTGTAATATAAACAAAAGTTTATTTATGCAGTAATATCAATTAATAATTAATACAATGCAGTCAATAAACTTCCGACTTACAACTACAAAATAAATAGTTACATGATTAGATGTGGAAATAAAAATAATCCTATAACACATAAGGTGTGTGTGTGTGTGTGTGTCAGTGTGGTTAGTGAGAGAGAGAGAGAGAGAGAGAGAGAGAGAGAGAGAGAGAGAGAGAGAGAGAGAGAGAGAGAGAGAGAGAGATTATTCAGTGACAGCCCGAAAGCTGAGTTCGCGATAGCTGGAGATAAAGCAGCCGTGTTCATCACTCAGAGACGCGGTTTTACGAGCGGGGCTCGTAAAAGTCCTGCGTTATTTGACTCTAATGGATGAACTCAGTTTCTGTCTCACCCACGATGGCGAAAATGCACAACAATCCAATTTGGTTGGACCACAATACAGCAAACAAATTTGTGATAATTAATACCCTGTGTATTAATAATGAGCGGACATGGCGATCCGTAAACTGTACAAGCAAAAAAACCTTGAAACACAAGAATAACACGCTATAATATTCTATCTCTGCCCAGACGTAACCTCTTACTTGAATCGCATGAGGACACAGGTAGATTGTGTTTTCCTCCGTCCTTTAACTTTGACCCGGTTCCTTGAGGCTCGTGTGATGACGAGAGACCGTTTCCTCGCGCTGTCGGCGGGCGGTACGGCTGTTGAGTCTCAGAGGGCGGTACGGCTGTTGATTCTCGGCGGGCTGGCGGAGAACTCAGAAATGTCGACTTGATTGAAGATGGAAGAGAAATCTTTAATCTCTTCACTTCTGTAGGCCAACGGATGAAGATGCAAATTGCTCGGCGGTCTCCTTCGGATCCGTCAGAGTGTTCGGTTGAACACAGAGTAATATCAACTCGTCCATCGAGATGGAGATTGTGTGGCTACAAGTCGGACTTCCACGAGGCTGCACCGGAGAGCTGCACAAATCTATGCTGCAAGCAACTTTGGAAGCATTTCAGAATTATTTGAAGTCCTGATGATGTCATGTTTGAGGGACGTTCTGTTGTGTGCCTCATCCAATAGGAGTTGAGCGCTTGATCCTTTAGTGAGCAAGGCTTCATGGATTTGTAGTCTGTTTTGGACTCCCTTTGTTTGATTTTGGTGCGATTTTTAATCAGAAAAATTTACGACTTAGAAGGAGGGGGCTTGAGGAATGTTTTTATGACTGTTAGGCCTGCCTTTGTCTTCTATCTGAATACATGAGGCCCAACATGGGCAAGTGGGCATCCATGTAAGGCGTACGATCCATCGCACCAACTCTGCGTCCAATGGCAATTTAAGTGAATAGGGCTTAATCCCACGAACTGCCTACATTCCCTTACTTTTGCAGTGCATAGCTGCCTTCTAGTGACATAGTGAAATGTCTTGTTTCAGTGAAAAGGAAGTTCATTCTGATGAAAAACGACTCCAGACATCTTTCTGAGCTTAAAAAGTTGCTTTTGGACTTTTGAGAGCTGTTTCATGAAGTTTGCACAGTTCTGCGCTAAACCATCAATTTAATGAATGAACCTGAATGTCAACACA
>NC_059367.1:47272233-47290233 GCF_019703515.2 Myxocyprinus asiaticus
ACATGGGACTACAGGGTAGGCTGTCTCATTGATTCCTATGACAAGCAGGGAGATCTATTGAAAATAATGAAAAATATTGTTTTTCAGCCTAGGATTTAGTCCCCTGAGTATGTCAGTAAGGGGCACTCAACGTGTCAGTGCGTGAAATTCGGGGCCTCTGGGCCCTCTGGGCACGCTGCCAGGGTGCATCCCAAGAGCAATTTATTCCATTCATTTCTATAGGTGTTTTGTGGACACCCCTCAGAAATCTCCAAATGACTCCAATTTGAAATCTAGAGCTTCTCAGGGGACCTTTAGACAGTGTGCAAAGTTTGAAGTCTGAATGTGTTCGTTAAGTGCTTAATAGGCTGACTTGTGAATGAAAAGTTACAATTATTTTTCCTTAATATTTTTCTTGATATTTTATAAAGTACTTCCCAATATCTGAGGGACACTAATTTTTAAATACGTTGTTTATGAGAGCACAAAGATGAAGTACTCGAAGCACCTAGGTCTTAGCATAAAATGTACGGTTATTTTCACCAGGTCACACAGGAAGTGCCCATGTACAATTTAATTGAATGGTGGCAAATACATGGTTCATGAACAGCCATTTTTTAGCTAATTATACATCTAAAGAGTTGTAAGTTGCATAAGTGGTTTCCATTGAGTATGTTGAGTGCTATACAGGGTGTTTTATTGATAATGTTTCATATACATGCTACTAAAGTCATATAGAGGCCAGTACCAATCGACTTGGTGCTGAGTCTGCAAGACGTAAATGGCAATTCTTACAAGGGCCAATCAGGTTGAGGAACTTGCCGACCTCGGAGAGACGCCATTGGAAAGAGCGCCCTCGAAAATGGGGGGAAGACTCGGTTTCGTGCCACTGCCACATTCCCGGCAAAAGTTATGGCAATCCAACATGAGCGTGGTGGTTTTTATCCCTATATCCCTAAGGCCTGACCCCCAAGCCTGCCATGGGCACCCCAAAAATCTCCCCACACATCTATACCAGTCGACTCCAAATGCCTCGAAACACACTCCTAACATGGTCCCCCTGGGGGCACCCTGGAAACCCACCCTCGCTGGACTTAGAATCCGGCTGTCAATTCTCGCTATGGCCCGCATCATATATGATGCGGGCCATAGCGAAGCCCGTACAATTTATTTGAATGGTGGCAAATACATGGTTCGTGGACAGACATTTTTTAGCTAATTATACATAATATAGAGTTGTAAGTTGCATAAGTGGGTTCCATTGAGTATGTTGAGTGTTATACAGGGTGTATTATTGATAATGTTTCATATACATGCTACTAAAGTCATATAGAGGCCAGTACCAATCGACTTGGTGCCGAGTCTCTAAGACATAAATGGCACGTCTTACGAGGGTAAATCAAGTTGAGGCACTTGCCGACCTCAAAGAGACGCCATTGGAAAGAGAGCCATTGAAAATGGGGGGGAGGACTCGGTTTCGGTTCTCTGCCATCTTCCTTGCAAATGTTATGGCAATCCCACATGAGCGTGGTGGTTTTTATCCCTATATCCCTAAGGCCTGACCCCAAGCCTGCCATGGGCCCCCAAAAATGCTCCAAGACTCCGAACGCCCCGAAACGCGCTCCTAGCATGTTCCCCTGGGGCGCCACCAGGAAACCCACCCTCGCTGGACTTAGAATCTGGCTGTCAATTCTCGCTACGGCCCGCATCATATATGGTGCGGGCCATAGCGAAGCCCCGTACAATTTATTTGAATGATGGCAAATACATGGTCCGTGGACAGTTATTTTTTAGCGAAATATACAATATTTTGAGATGTAAGATGCATAAATTGGTTCCATTGACTATTTTCAGTGATATTCTTGATGATTTATTGATAATTTTGCATGCAAATAGCAAGAAAAACCATATAAATGATCGTCCACGAACCATGTATATTCCACCATTCAAATAAATTGCACTTGGACACTTTTGTGCCGTCTTCTAGGAAGTGCCCACGTAACATTTATTTGAATGGTGGCAAATACATGGTTCATGGACAGTCATTTTTTAGCGAATTATACAATATTTTGAGATGTAAGTTGCATAAATGGGTTCCATTGATGATTTTGAGTGATATTCTTGATGATTTATTGATAATTTTGCATTAAAATAGCAAGAAAAGCCATATAAATGACGGTCCACGAACCATGTATTTTACACCATTCAAATAAATTGCACGTGGCCACTTTTGTCTTTTTGCTGTCTTGTAGGAAGTGCCCACATACCATTTATTTGAATGTTGTAAATACATGGTTCGTGGACAGCCATTCTTTAGCTAATTATACATTTTAAAGAGTTGTAAGTTGCATAAGCGGGTTCCATTGAGTATGTTGAGTGCTATACAGTGTGTTTTATTGATAATATTTCATATACATGCTACTAAAGATATATAAATAAAGAGTGTGGCAATTTTTCCTCAAAAAATGTCTAAGGCCAAAAGAAAGGTCCCATCTGCAGCTTATTTAATGGACACCAAATACATGGTTCATGAACAATCATTTTAATGCAAACAATACAGTATTATGAGTTGTAAGTGGCATAAATGGGTTCCATTGATTATTTTGAGTGATATACTTGATGTTTTATTGATAACATATCATGAAAATAGCAAGAAAAGCTTTCAAAATGACGGCCACGAACCATGTATTTTCCACCATTCAAATAAATTGCATGTGGGCACTTCTTGTTTTTTTGCAAAGTCATGCAGGAAATGCCCATGTACAATTTATTTGAATGGTGAAAAATAATTGGTTTGTGGACAATAACTTTTTAGCTAAATATACATTATTATGAGTTATAAATTGCATAGATATATTACATTTACTATGATGAGTCTTCAACAGGTGGTTTCATGAATAGTATCACTTACAAATATTAATAAATGTCCTAAAACATGATTGTCCACAGACAACATATTTGTCATCGATAAAATAGATTGTATCTGGGATGATCCCATGTTCAATTTGTGACAAGGTCCAATCTTCCTGAAATTCACACTATGGACAGAGAAGTTTGAGATGAGCACAGCAGTACCAGTTTCAACTTGCTATCTCATTCTAGAGCTGAGACATAGTGATCCCACGTACAATTTATCCCACTCAAAATTTTGGGTGGTTCGTGGATAGTCGAATTTTGAGGTTTTGAAGGGTGCATCTTTTTCAGGGGGGTTCAAACACTCACCTAAATCTGATATTTAGTGAATGAATCTATTTCACATATTAAAAACAGAAGTCCACCAAGTGACTATTTCAGGCAATGCAAATAAATTGTACATGGGCACTTCTGTCTTTTTGCTTCTTCTTGTAGGAAGTGCCCACGTACAATTTATTTGAATGGTGAAAAATAAATGGTTTGTGGACAATCATTGTTTAGCTAAATATACATTATTATGAGTTATATATTGCATAGATATATTACATTTACTATGATGAGTCCTCAAGATGTGGTTTCATGAATAGTATCACTTACAAATATTAATAAATGTCCTAAAACATGATTGTCCACAGACAACATATTTGTTGTCGATAAAATAGATTGTATCTGGGATGATCCCATGTTCAATTTGTGACAAGGTCCAATCTTCCTGAAATTCACACCATAGACAGAGAAGTTTTAGATGAGCACAGCAGTAACAGTTTCAACTTGCTAGCTCATTGTAGAGCTGAGACATAGTGATCCCACGTACAATTTATCCCACTCAAAAATTTTGGTGGTTCGTGGACAGTCAAATTTTGAGGTTTTGAAGGGTGCATGTTGTTCAGGGGGTGTCATACAGTCACCTAAATATGATATTTAGTGAATGAATCTATCCCACACATTAAAAACAGATGTCCACCAAGTGACTATTTCAGGCAATGCAAATAAATTGCCCGTGGGCCGTCCACTTACAATCTATCTAATGGGCTAAAATAGGTGTTTGGTGGACATCATTTTTATAACTCCAGGATAAAACATATTTAGATGACTCTTTGCTGCCCCCTGAACAACATACACCCTTCAAAACCTCAAAATTCGTCTGTCCACGAACCACCTAAAATTTTGAATGGGATAAATTGTACGTGGGATTTGCATATCTCAGCTCTGAATTTGGCTAGGAAGTTGAAACTGGTACTTCGGTGCTCATCTCAGTCTCCTCTATCTATGGTATGAATTTCGAGGGGATCAGAGAATGTCAAAAAGTTCGTCCCAAAAAATCGGTACCCCTTTTGGTTTTTTCGGACGAAATTTTTGACTTTCTCCAATCTTCTTTAAATGCATACCATAGATAGAGAAGACTGAGATGAGCATAGGAGTGCAGGTCTGAAGTGTCTAAGTCATCCCAGTCTGGAGTTATGGAGATCCCACGTACAATTTATCCCATTCAAAAATGTAGTTTGTTCGTGGACAGTCGAATTTTGAGGTTTTGAAGGGTGTATGTTGTTCAGGGGGTTCAAACACTCACCTAAATATGATATTTAGTGAATGAATCTATCCCACATATTAAAAATAGAAGTCCACCATGTGACTATTTCAGGCAATGCAAATAAATTGCACATGGGCACTTCTGTCTTTTTGCTTATTCTTGTAGGAAGTGCCCATGTACAATTTATTTGAATGGTGGCAAATACATGGTTCGTGGACAGCCATTTTTTAGCTAATTATACATTTTAAAGAGTTGTATGTTGCATAAGTGGGTTTCATTGAGTATGTTGAGTGCTATACAGGGTGTTTTATTGATAATGTTTCATATACTTGCTACTAAAGTCATATAAATAAAAAGTGTGGCAATTTTTCCACAAAAAATATCTAAGCCAAGTCTCTAAGACGTAAACGGCACTTCTTACTAGGGCCAATCAGGTTGAGGCACTTGCCGGCCTCGGAGAGACGCCATTGGAAAGAGCGCCCTCGAAAATGTAGGACTTGGTTTCGTGCCTCTGCCACCTTCCCGGCAAAGGTTATGGCAATCCCACATGAGCGTGCTGGTTTTTATCCCTATATCCTTAAGGACTGATCCCAAGCCTGCCATGGGCCCCCAAAAAAGCTTCCCAAATGTCTATACCAGTCGACTCTAAACGCCCCGAAACACTCTCCTGGCACTGTCCCCCGGGGCGCCCCCTGGAAACCCACCCTCACAGGACTTACAATCTGGCTGTCAATTCTCACTATGGCCTGCATCATATATGGTGCGGGCCATAGCGAAGCCCCGTGCAATTTATTTGAATGGTGGCAAATACATGGTTCGTGGACAGCCATTTTTTAGCTAATTATACATTTTAAAGTTGTAAGTTGCATAAGTGGGTTCCATTGAGTATGTTGAGTGCTATACAGGGTGCTGTATTGGTAATATTTCATAGACATGCTATTAAAGTCATATAAATAATGAGTGTGGCAATTTTTCCTCAAAAAATGTCTAAGCCCAAAAGAAAGGTCCCGTCTGCAGCTTATTTAATGGACACCAAATACATGGTTCATGGGCAATCATTTTAATGCAAAAAATACAGTATTATGAGTTGTAAGTGGTATAAATTGGTTTCATTGAGTATGTGGAGTGCTATTCAGGATGTTTGATGGATAATGTTGCATTCAAATAGCAAGAAAAGCCATACAAATGATTGTCCACGAACCATGTATTTGCCAACATTCAAATAAATTGCACGTGGGCACTTTTGTCTTTTTGCTGTCTTGAAGAAAGTGCCCACGTACAATTTATTTGAATGGTGGCAAATATATGGTTCGTGGACAGCCATTTCTTAGATAAATAAACATTTTAGAGAGTTGTTAGTTACATACATGCAATAAAAATGATATTAAAGTCACATAGATAGGTAGATAGATAGATAGATACATACATACATACATAGTTGACATATTGAGAATTGTACTGTTCAAAAGTGCTTAAAAATGTGTATGTTTTATAACAAAATCACAGACAGTTTCAATTTTTTGCATGAAATATTTGGACTTTCTCTGATTGTCTCAAAAGTCACACCATAGAGAGAGGAGAATGAGAAGAGCACACTGACACTGTCCCTTTGGAGCTCAAGTGCACCTGCTAGGATAAATCACCATACTTACCTGTTGTTTCAGCACCTCCAGGGGCCTGGGGCAAGTTGTCAATGCGGTGACACACACACCCTCCTCGGTTACAGTCACTCTCACGGTCAACATGGATCAAAAGTTCATCCAGACTGCACTGACTTAGTTATTTTACACAAAATGCTCTTTATTCCAGGCACTTTGTGCTATTTTTTCATGCCCAGAGGTGTCACACAGCTCGTATAAGGTCATATACACTGTCTCCCCTTTGAAATCAATTGAACCTGACCCTTTCCCCATGGACATCAATTAAATCAGAAATAAAAAATTCAACATCACTTTTTGGACATCCAGGCAGTACATAGAGCTGCTTTATGCCCACCAAGGTGCACCCTCTCGGCCTCGGCCGGTTCGGCGGAGGGTCTGGTTCTGACACCCCCTCCCATTAATACTTATTCATTTTTCCAACAAAATATTTTTTCAACATCACTTTTTTGACATCCAGGCAGTACATAGAGCTGCTTTATGCCCACCAAGGTGCACCCTCTCTGCCTCGGCCGGTTCGGCGGAGGGTCTGGTTCTGACACCCTCTCCCATTAATACTTAGTCATTTTTCCAACAAATTTTTTTTTCAACATCACTTTTTTGACATCCAGGTGGTACATGAAGGCAATTCATGCCCACAAAGGGGCAGCCGGTTTGGCGATGGGTATGGTTCTCACACCCTCTCCCAAAATTACTTAGTCATTTTTTCAACAAAATATTTTTCAACATCACTTTTTTGACATCCAGGGTGCTCGGCAACATTTTCAAGCCGGGGACCCTCACTGTTCCCGGCTTGGGCATACGGCCAGAGGACCCAGTTACAATTTATCCCATTAAAAATTTTAGGTGGTTCGTGGACAGTCGAATTTTGAGGTTTTGAAGGGTGTATATTGTTCAGGGGGTGTCCTACAGTCAACTAAATGTGATATTCAGTGAATTAATCTATCCCAAATATTAAAAACAGATGTCCACCAAGTGACTATTTCAGGCAATGCAATTAAATTGCCCGTGGTCCATCCCACTTATAATCTATCTAATGGGCTAAAATAGGTATTTGGTGGACATCATTTTTATAACTCCAGGATAAAATGTATGAATCAAAATCAAAATTCAAAACGTCAGAAATTTACTGACCACGAACCACCTAAAATTTTGAATGCGATAAATTGTATGTGGGACTTGCACATCTCAGCTCTGGGTTTAGCTAGGAAGTTGAAACTGGTACTTCTGTGCTCATCTCAGAAAATGGACATTTAGTATATTGGTGGACTAGGGTTTTTACACCAATACAATAAATTGGAAATGGACATTTATTATGTTGGTGGACACAGGGGTAATAGACCAATGTAATAAATAGGAAATGGACCTTTAATATGTTGATGGACTTAGATTAAATACATTAATACAATAAAATGGAAATGGACATTTAGTATGTTGGTTGACTTAGAGTGAATACACCAATAAAATATATTGGAAATGGACCTTTAATATGTTGATGGACTTAGATTAAATACATTAATACAATAAATTGGAAATGGACATTTAATGTGTTGGTGGACACAGGGGTAATAGACCAATATAATAAATTGGAAATGGACCTTTAATATGTTGATGGACATAGATTAAATACATTAATACAATAAATTGGAAATGGACATTTAGTATGTTGGTTGACATAGAGTGAATACACCAATAAAATATATTGGAAATGGACCTTTAATATGTTGATGGACTTAGATTAAATACATTAATACAATAAATTGGAAATGGACATTTAGTATGTTGGTTGACAGAGTGAATACACCAATACAATATATTGGAAATGGACCTTTAGTATGTTGGTGGACTTAGATTAAATACATCAATACAATAAATTGGAAATGGACATTTATTATGTTGGTGGACTTAGATTAAATACATCAATACAATAAATTGGAAATGGACATTTATTATGTTGGTGGACTTAGATTAAATACATCAATACAATAAATTGGAAATGGACATTTAGTATGTTGGTTGACATAGAGTGAATACACCAATAAAATATATTGGAAATGGACCTTTAATATGTTGATGGACTTAGATTAAATACATTAATACAATAAATTGGAAATGGACCTTTAGTATGTTGGTGGACTTAGATTAAATACATCAATACAATATATTGGAAATGGACCTTTAGTATGTTGGTGGACTTAGATTAAATACATCAATATAATAAATTGGAAATGGACCTTTAGTATGTTGGTGGACTTAGATTAAATACATCAATACAATAAATTGGAAATGGACATTTATTATGTTGGTGGACTTAGATTAAATACATCAATACAATAAATTGGAAATGGACATTTATTATGTTGTTGGATTTAGGGTAATAGACCATTATAATAAATTGAAATTGGATATTTAGTATGTTGGTGGACACAATAGACCAATACAATAAATTGAAAATGGACCTTTAGTATGTTGGTGGACACAGGGGTAATAGACCAATATAATAAATTGGAAATAGACCTTTAGTATGTTGGTGGACACAATAGACCAATACAATAAATTGAAAATGGACATTTAGTATGTTAGTGGACAATAGGGTAAGAGAAAAATACAAGAAATTGGAAATGGACA
The DNA here is from genome assembly GCF_019703515.2 of Myxocyprinus asiaticus. Taxonomy (NCBI): domain Eukaryota; kingdom Metazoa; phylum Chordata; class Actinopteri; order Cypriniformes; family Catostomidae; genus Myxocyprinus; species Myxocyprinus asiaticus. The sequence continues at coordinate 47,280,943 of NC_059367.1, forward strand.
TTTATTATTTTGTTGGACTTAGGGTAATAGACCATTATAATAAATTGAAAATGGATATTTAGTATGTTTGGTGGACACAATAGACCAATACAATAAATTGGAAACGGACATTTAATATGTTGGTGTACACAGGGGTAGTAGACCAATACAATAAATTGGAAATGGACATTTAGTATGTTGGTGGAAGGGTAATAGACCATTATAATAAATTGAAAATGGACATTTAGTGTCTTGGTGGAAACAATAGACCAATACAATAAATTGGAAATTGATATTTAATATGTTGGTGAACACAGGGGTAATAGACCAATACAATAAATTGGAAATGGACATTTAGTATGTTGGTGGAAGGGTAATAGACCATTATAATAAATTGAAAATGGACATTTAGTATGTTGGTGGACACAATAGACCAATACAATAAATTTGAAATGAACATTTAATATGTTGGTGGACACAATAGACCAATACAATAAATTGAAAATGGAACTTTAGTATGTTGGTGGACACAGGGATAATAGACCATTATAATAAATTGAAAATTGACATTTAGTATGTTGGTGGACACAATAGACCAATACAATAAATTTGAAATGGACATTTAATACGTTGGTGGACACAGGGGTAGTAGCTCAATACACTAAATTGAAAATGGACATTTAGTATGTTGGTGGAAGGGTGATAGACCATTATAATAAATTGAAAATGGACATTTAGTATGTTGGTGGACACAATAGACCCATACAATACATTGGAAATGGACCTTTAGTATTTTGGTGGACACAGTGGTAATAGACAATTATAATAAATTGAAAATGGACATTTAGTATGTTGGTGGACACAATAGACCAATACAATACATTGGAAATGAACATTTAATATGTTGGTGGACACAATAGACCAATACAATACATTGAAAATGGACATTTAGTATGTTGGTGGACACAATAGAGCAATACAATAAATTGGAAATGGACATTTAATATGTTGGTAGACACAATAGACCAATACAATATATTGAAAATGGACCTTTAGTATGTTGATGGACTTAGAGTGAATACACCAATATAATATATTGGAAATGGACATTTATTATGTTGGTGAAATTTGAGTGAATACATCAATACAGTAAATTGAAAATGGACATTTATTATGTTGATGGACACAATAGACCAATACAGTATATTGAAAATGGACCTTTAGTGTGTTGCTGGACTTAGATTGAATACATCAATACAATAAATTTGAAATGGGCATTTAATATGTTGGTGGACGCAATAGACCGATACAATAAATTGGAAATATCCTTTAGTACGTTGATGGACTGAGAGTGAATACATCAATACAATAAATTTGAAATGGACATTTAGTATGTTGGTGGACACAGGGGTAATAGACCAATACAATAAATTGGAAATGTACATTTAGTATGTTGGTGGTGACAGTGTGTCAGAGTGTCACCTCCTCTCTTTAGGCTGTTTCGTAATTGTCATTGATTAGATCTACCACTGTCGCATCACAAGAGAATTAAATTGCTACTACACCCACTTGCAAGTCATACATATTTTAACGTGGCCAAAGGGGACAAATCATTTGTCCATGGACAGACCACTGCCTCCCAGACACACACAGAGGGTCCTCAGACAACAGTGAGAAAGTGGTTCAATTTAGTGTGTAAATGGACAAGTAGTTGTTTTGTGGTCAGCCCAGTCCCCTACTGGCCACACTCCAGGGGCCTGTGGTCCCCCAGGGACAAAGTCTTGTAGTATAGCGGGAAGGTGGACAAATAGTGCGTTCATGGTCAGCCCCACCCCCTCCGGGACACACCCCCGCAGTCCGTGCACCCCCAGGGACAAACTCCTGTAATATAGTGGGAATGTGGACAAATAGTGTGTTTGTGGTCATCCCCGCCCCCTCCCGGACATGCCCCAGCAGTCGGCCAATCAAAGGCTCGCTTCCGTGGGCTTTTCCCCAAAATAGCTTGTAAGGGGCCGTTTAGTGGCTACGTGGGTCATTGGGGCAGTCCTTGGCACCCCGAGGGGGAAGTGATGCAATAAAGTGGGCATTTGGCCCTATAGGGATTTCGTGGTCAGCCCCCACCTTCCCCCAAAAAAGAGCCCACCTGTGGTTTATTTGAATGGAGAGGGAGCCCACTGCAATAAGCCTGAGTTGTGACGTGGTGGAGCCACCCAGCGGTCGGCTGCAGGACTGCATGTAAATGATTTCAGTTTTTGAAAGCTCGAAGCACGGCCACCGTGGGGCGCAGCCCCTAGGGCACGTCTCTGGTCATCTTCGGGGAACCCACTGGTCGATGCGGAGCAGTGCTGCGCGTTGGCAAAAATCATCTAGGGGGCGTCCGCAGCGTCCACAAACCAGCGTCCACGGAGCTACCGAATAAGCGCTCAGAGGACCTCCCGTCCTTACTACTTCCCTACTGTAAGAGAGACAGGTGAATAGCCACCTTCTGGGTTATGAAGTGGCAATCAATAGCATGTGCCTCATACATGACAAGGAGAACAATATCTGTTAGTGGTGATTGTTAAAAACATAAACAGCAGCACATAAGCACTGTGCTTATTTTTAGAGATACTCTTTGGAAGCAGATACCTATTCTGAGACCTGTTACCTATTCTGAATTTGGTTCCAGAAATCTTGCGATTCTCTTAACCTAACCCTTCTATTCACTGTGTGATGACACATTTGAGGATTTGTCAAGTCAGTCCATTGAATTGTTCAACCAAAATGTCAGAACATTGGTGTAAGTAAAGAAATGCAAATGCATTAGCACGAGATTTTCTTCCACTTTGTTGGTTTCGCTGCTCCACCTGCTATAATGTGACTTCCCTTTGCTCAGGCTACGCCTGTTGTGGCAATTAAAAGCTCTCTCCGTCCCTGGGTGGGCTTGAATCACCAACCTTTCAGTTAACAGCCAAACGCACTAACCGATCGCGCCACAGAGACACACAATTTGCCAACTTCTGGATTATGATGCAACAATCAATGGCATGTGTCTCATATGTGACAGGTTTGAAAAGAGACTTGGAGTGACAGATTGGTTAGGGGGATTCTTAAACACATAAACAGCAGCACCTTAGCACTTTGCTTATTTTTAGAGATACTTCTATGGAAGCAGAATGCTGGAGACCTGTTACCTGTTCTGAATTTCTGAATAAGTTCCCAGAAATGTTGCCATTCTCTCTAGTTAGAGAGTGTTTTGCATGGCTGGGAGATGGAATTTGCACATACTTGTGACAATAGCTAATTTGGTATTTAGAGATACTTCTTTGGTGTTCCAGTTTGCTGGTTTCACTACTCCACCTGCAATAAGGTGATGTCCCAATGCTCAGGCTACGCATTTTGTAGCAATTAAAAGCTCTCATCCTCCATGGGTGGGCTTGAACAACCAGACTTTTGGTTAAGAGCCAAATGCACTACTTAATTGCACTAGAGGGACAGGTGAATAGCCATTATTTGGGTTAATAGGTGGCAATCAATAGCATGTGCCTCATACTTTACAAGGAGAGACATATCTGTTAGTGGGGATTGTTAAACACATAAACAGCAGCACATAGGCACTCTACTTATTTTTAGAGATAATTCTTTGGAATCAGATACCTATTCTGACACCAGATACCTATTCTGAGACCTGTTACCTATTCTGAATTTGGTTCCAGAAAGTTTGCCATTCTCTTACCCTAACCCTTCTGTACACTGTGTTATGACACATTTGAGGATTTGTCAAGTCAGTCCATTGAATTGTTCAACCAAAATGTCAGAACATTGGTGTAAGTAAAGAAATGCAAATGCATTAGCATGAGATTTTCTTCCACTTTGTTGGTTTCACTGCTCCACCTGCTATAATGTGACGTCCCTTTGTTCAGGCTACGCCTTTTGTGGCAATTAAAAGCTCTCTTCATCCATGGGTGGCCTTGAACCATCAGACTATTGGTTAGAGAGGGACAGGTGAATAGCCACCATTTGGGTTATGAGGTGGCAATCAATAGCATGTGCCTCATACTTTACAAGGAGAACAATATCTGTTAGTGGGGATTGTTAAACACATAAACAGCAGCACATAGGCACTCTACTTATTTTTAGAGATAATTCTTTGGAATCAGATACCTATTCTGACACCAGATACCTATTCTGAGACCTGTTACCTATTCTGAATTTGGTTCCAGAAAGTTTGCCATTCTCTTACCCTAACCCTTCTGTACACTGTGTTATGACACATTTGAGGATTTGTCAAGTCAGTCCATTGAATTGTTCAACCAAAATGTCAGAACATTGGTGTAAGTAAAGAAATGCAAATGCATTAGCATGAGATTTTCTTCCACTTTGTTGGTTTCACTGCTCCACCTGCTATAATGTGACGTCCCTTTGTTCAGGCTACGCCTTTTGTGGCAATTAAAAGCTCTCTTCATCCATGGGTGGCCTTGAACCATCAGACTATTGGTTAGAGAGGGACAGGTGAATAGCCACCATTTGGGTTATGAGGTGGCAATCAATAGCATGTGCCTCATAGATGACAAGGAGAACAATATCTGTTAGTGGGGATTGTTAAACACATAAACAGCAGCACATAAGCACTGTGCTTATTTTTAGAGATACTTCTTTGGATGCATATACCTATTCTGAGACCTGTTACCTGTTCTGAATTTGGTTCCAGAAATTTTGCCATTCTCTTACCCTAACCCTTCTGTACACTGTGTTATGACACATTTGAGGATTTGTCAAGTCAGTCCATTGAATTGTTCATCCAAAATGTCAGAACACTGGTGTAAGTAAAGAAATGCAAATGCATTAGCATGAGATTTTCTTCCACTTTGTTGGTTTCGCTGGTCCACCTGCTATAATGTGACTTCCCTCTGCGGCAATTAAAAGCTCTCTCCGTCCCTGGGTGGGCTTGAACCACCAACCTTTCGGTTAACAGCCGAACGCGCTAACCAATTGCGCCACAGAGACACACAATTTGCTGACTTCTGGATTATGATGCAACAATTAATGGCATGTGTCTCATATGTGACAGGTTTGAAAAGCGACTTGGAGTGACAGATTGTTTAGGGGGGATTCTTAAACACATAAACAGCAGCACCTTAGCACTTTGCTTATTTTTAGAGATACTACTTTGGAAGCAGATACCTATTCTGAGACCAGATACCTATTCTGAGACCTGTTACCTATTCTGAATTTGGTTCCAGAAATGTTGCCGTTCTCTTAACCTAACCCTTCTATTCACTGTGTGATGACACATTTGAGGATTTGTCAAGTCAGTCCATTGAATTGTTCAACCAAAATGTCAGAACATTGGTGTAAGTAAAGAAATGCAAATGCATTAGCACGAGATTTTCTTCCACTTTGTTGGTTTCGCTGCTCCACCTGCTATAATGTGACTTCCCTCTGCGGCAATTAAAAGCTCTCTCCGTCCCTGGGTGGGCTTGAACCACCAACCTTTCGGTTAACAGCCGAACGCGCTAACCAATTGCGCCACAGAGACACACAATTTGCTGCCTTCAGGATTATGATGCAACAATTAATGGCATGTGTCTCATATGTGACAGGTTTGAAAAGAGACTTGGAGTGACAGATTGGTTAGGGGGGATTCTTAAACACATAAACAGCAGCACCTTAGCACTTTGCTTATTTTTAGAGATACTACTTTGGAAGCAGATACCTATTCTGAGACCAGATACCTATTCTGAGACCTGTTACCTATTCTGAATTTGGTTCCAGAAATCTTGCGATTCTCTTAACCTAACCCTTCTATTCACTGTGTGATGACACATTTGAGGATTTGTCAAGTCAGTCCATTGAATTGTTCAACCAAAATGTCAGAACATTGGTGTAAGTAAAGAAATGCAAATGCATTAGCATGAGATTTTCTTCCACTTTGTTGGTTTCGCTGCTCCACCTGCTATAATGTGACTTCCCTTTGCTCAGGCTACGCCTGTTGTGGAAATTAAAAGCTCTCTTCGTCCCTGGGTGGGCTTGAATCACCAACCTTTCAGTTAACAGCCAAACGCACTAACCGATCGCGCCACAGAGACACACAATTTGCCAACTTCTGGATTATGATGCAACAATCAATGGCATGTGTCTCATATGTGACAGGTTTGAAAAGAGACTTGGAGTGACAGATTGGTTAGGGGGGATTCTTAAACACATAAACAGCAGCACCTTAGCACTTTGCTTATTTTTAGAGATACTTCTATGGAAGCAGAAAGCTGGAGACCTGGTACCTGTTCTGAATTTCTGAATAAGTTCCCAGAAATGTTGCCGTTCTCTCTAGTTAGAGAGTGGTTTGCATGGCTGGGAGATGGAATTTGCACATACTTGTGACAATAGCTAATTTGGTATTTAGAGATACTTTTTGGTGTTCCAGTTTGCTGGTTTCACTACTCCACCTGCAATAAGGTGATGTCCCAATGCTCAGGCTACGCATTTTGTAGCAATTAAAAGCTCTCATCCTCCATGGGTGGGCTTGAACAACCAGACTTTTGGTTAAGAGCCAAATGCACTACTTAATTGCACTAGAGGGACAGGTGAATAGCCATTATTTGGGTTAATAGGTGGCAATCAATAGCATGTGCCTCATACTTTACAAGGAGAGACATATCTGTTAGTGGGGATTGTTAAACACATAAACAGCAGCACATAGGCACTCTACTTATTTTTAGAGATAATTCTTTGGAATCAGATACCTATTCTGACACCAGATACCTATTCTGAGACCTGTTACCTATTCTGAATTTGGTTCCAGAAAGTTTGCCATTCTCTTACCCTAACCCTTCTGTACACTGTGTTATGACACATTTGAGGATTTGTCAAGTCAGTCCATTGAATTGTTCAACCAAAATGTCAGAACATTGGTGTAAGTAAAGAAATGCAAATGCATTAGCATGAGATTTTCTTCCACTTTGTTGGTTTCACTGCTCCACCTGCTATAATGTGACGTCCCTTTGTTCAGGCTACGCCTTTTGTGGCAATTAAAAGCTCTCTTCATCCATGGGTGGCCTTGAACCATCAGACTATTGGTTAGAGAGAGACAGGTGAATAGCCACCATTTGGGTTATGAGGTGGCAATCAATAGCATGTGCCTCATACATGACAAGGAGAACAATATCTGTTAGTGGGGATTGTTAAACACATAAACAGCAGCACATAAGCACTGTGCATATTTTTAGAGATACTTCTTTGGAAGCATATACCTATTCTGAGACCTGTTACCTATTCTGAATTTGGTTCCAGAAATGTTGCCGTTCTCTTACACTAACCCTTCTGTGCACTGTGTTATGACACATTTGAGGATTTGTCAAGTCAGTCCATTGAATTGTTCAACCAAAATGTCAGAACATTGGTTTAAATAAAGAAATGCAAATGCATTAGCATGAGATTTTCTTCCACTTTGTTGGATTCACTGCTCCACCTGCTATAATGTGACTTCCCTTTGCGGCAATTAAAAGCTCTCTCCGTCCCTGGGTGGGCTTGAACCACCAACCTTTTTGTTAACAGCCGAACGCACTAACCAATTGCGCCACAGAAACACACAATTTGCTGACTTCTGGATTATGATGCAACAATTAATGGCATGTGTCTCATATGTGACAGGTTTGAAAAGCGACTTGGAGTGATAGATTGGTTAGGGGGGATTCTTAAACCCATAAACAGCAGCACCTTAGCACTTTGCTTATTTTTAGAGATACTTCTTTGGAAGCAGATACCTATTCTGACACCAGATACCTATTCTGAGACCTGTTACCTATTCTGAATTTGGTTCCAGAAATGTTGCCGTTCTCTTAACCTAACCCTTCTATACACTGTGTGATGACACATTTGAGGATTTGTTAAGTCAGTCCATTGAACTGTTCAACTAAAATGTCAGAACATTGGTTTAAGTAAAGAAATGCATATGCATTAGCATGAGATTTTCTTGCACTTTGTTGGTTTCGCTGCTTCACCTGCTATAATGTGACATCCCTTTGCTCGGGCTATGCCTTTTGTGGCAATTAAAAGCTCTCTTTGTCCCTGGGTGGGGTTAAACTACCATCCTTTCGGTTAACAGCCGAACAAGCTAACCAATTGCGCCACAGAGACACACAAGTTGCCGAGTTCTGGATTATGATGCAACAATCAATGGCATGTGTCTCATGTGACAGGTTTAAAAAGAGACTTGGAGTGACAGATTGGTTAGGGGGGATTCTTAAACACATAAACAGCAGCACCTTAGCACTTTGCTTATTTTTAGAGATACTTCTATGGAAGCAGAAAGCTGGAGACCTGTTACCTGTTCTGAATTTCTGAATAAGTTCCCAGAAATGTTGCCGTTCTCTCTAGTTAGAGAGTGTTTTGCATGGCTGGGAGATGGAATTTGCACATACTTGTGACAATAGCTAATTTGGTATTTAGAGATACTTCTTTGGTGTTCCAGTTTGCTGGTTTCACTACTCCACCTGCAATAAGGTGATGTCCCAATGCTCAGGCTACGCATTTTGTAGCAATTAAAAGCTCTCATCCTCCATGGGTGGGCTTGAACCACCAGACTTTTGGTTAAGAGCCAAATGCACTACTTAATTGCACTAGAGGGACAGGTGAATAGCCATTATTTGGGTTAATAGGTGGCAATCAATAGCATGTGCCTCATACATGACAAGGAGATACATATCCGTTAGTGGGGATTGTTAAACACATAAACAGCAGCACATAAGCACTCTACTTATTTTTAGAGATAATTCTTTGGAATCAGATACCTATTCTGACACCAGATACCTATTCTGAGACCTGTTACCTATTCTGAATTTGGTTTCAGAAATGTTGCCGTTCTCTTACCCTAACCCTTCTGTACACTTTGTTATGACACATTTGAGGATTTGTCAAATCAGTCCATTGAATTGTTCAACCAAAATGTCAGAACATTGGTGTGAGTAAAGAAATGCAAATGCATTAGCATTAGATTTTTTTCCACTTTGTTCACTGCTTCACCTGCTATAATGTGACTTTCCTTTGATAAGGCTACACCTTTTGTGGCAATTAAAAGCTCTCTTCATCCATGGGAGGCCTTGAACCACCAGATTATTGGTTAGAGAGAGACAGGTGAATAGCCACCATTTGGGTTATGAGGTGGCAATCAATTGTATGTGCCTCATATGTGACAAGGAGAGACATATCAGTTAGTGGGGATTGTTGAACACATAAACAGTAGCACATAAGCACTCTTCTTATTTTTAGAGATAATTCTTTGGAAGCAGATACATATTCTGAGACCAGATACCTATTATGAGACCTGTTACCTAT
>NC_059367.1:47290733-47323325 GCF_019703515.2 Myxocyprinus asiaticus
ATCACACATTATACATTTGCACATATACAGTGAAATTCTTCTTTTTCACATATCCCAGATAGGCTGGGGTCAGAGTGCAGGGTCAACCATGACACGGCGCACCTGGAGCAGATAGGCTCAAGGGCCCAACAGTGGCATCTTGGCAGTGCTGGGGCTTGAACCCCCAACCTTATGATCAGTAACCCAGAGCCTTAACCGCTGAGCTACCACTGCCCCACTGTTCATCAAACACCCGCTACCTCCACAGAACCACCCTAAACCACTTACCTGTCTTAGCCAATTTGCATCACTCACTTCGGACTCAAACACTTCATAAAATACCCCCCACCTCCACAGAACCACCCTAAATCACTTACCTGTCTTAGCCGATTTGCATCACTCACTTCGGCCTCACACACTTCATCTAACACCCCCTAACTCCATAGAACCACCCTTAAAAACTTACCTGTCATATCCGACATGCATCACTCACTTCGGCCTAACACACTTCATCAAACACCCGCTACCTCCACAGAACCACCCTAAACAACTTACCTGTCTTAGCATATTTGCATCACTCACTTCGGACACACACACTTAATCAAAAACCCCCACCTCCATAGAACCACCCTAAACCACTTACCTTTCTTAGCCGATTTGCATCACTCACTGCGGACTCAAACAGTGCATCTAACACCCCCAACCTCAATAGAACCACCCTAAACCACTTACCTGTCTTACCCGATTTGAATCACTCACTTCCGACTCACACACTTCATAGAACCACCCTAAAACACTTACCTGTCTTAGCCGATCTGCATCATCACTTCGAATTCAAACAGTGCATGTAACACCCCCCACCTCCACAGAACCACCCTAAACCACTTACCTGTCATAGCCGTCATGCATCACTCACTTCGGACTCAAACAGTGAATCTAACACCCCCCAACTCCATAGAACCACCATAAACCACTTAACTGTCTTAGCCGACATGCATCACTCACTTCGATCTCACACACCCCCCACCTCCATAGAACCACCCTAAACCACTTACCTGTTATAGCCGAAATGCATAACTCACTTCGGACTTACACACACCATCAAACACCGCCCACCTCCATAGAACAACCCTAAACCACTTGCCTGTCTTAGCCGATTTGCATGATTCACTTCGGACTCAAACACTTCATCAAACACCCCCCACCTCCACAGAACCACCCTAAACCACTTACCTGTCTTAGCCGACATGCATCACTCACTTCGGCATAACAGACTTCATCAAACACCCCCCACCTCCATAGAACCACCCTAAACCACTTACCTGTCTTAGCCGACATGCATCACTCACTTCAGCCTAACACACTTCATCAAACACTCCCACCTTCATAGAACCACCCTAAACCACTTACCTGTCATAGCCAACATGCATCACTCACTTCGGCCTAACACACTTCATAATAATTAATTAATAATTTTTTTTAATTAATAATTTAATAATTTTCTTTATTTATCACACATTATACATTTGCACATATACAGTGAAAATCTTCTTTTTCACATATCCCAGATAGGCTGGGGTCAGAGTGCAGGGTCAGCCATGACATGGCGCCCCTGGAGCAGATAGGCTCAAGTGCCCAACAGTGGCATCTTGGCAGTGCTGGGGCTTGAACCCCCAACCTTCTGATCAGTAACCCAGAGCCTTAACCGCTGAGCTACCACTGCCCCACTGTTCATCAAACACCGGCTACCTCCACAGAACCACCCTAAACCACTTACCTGTCTTAGCCAATTTGCATCACTCACTTCGGACTCAAACACTTCATCAAATACCCCCCACCTCCATAGAACCACCCTAAACCACTTACCTGTCATAGCCGACATGCATCACTCACTTCGGCCTAACACAGTGCATCTAACACCCCCCACCTCCACAGAACCACCCTAAATCACTTAAATGTCTTAGCCGATTTGCATCACTCACTTCGGCCTCACACACTTCATCTAACACCCCCTAACTCCATAGAACCACCCTTAAAAACTTACCTGTCATATCCGACATGCATCACTCACTTCGGCCTAACACACTTCATCAAACACCCGCTACCTCCACAGAACCACCCTAAACAACTTACCTGTCTTAGCCAGATTTGCATCACTCACTTCGGACTCACACACTTCATCAAATAACCCCCACCTCCATAGAACCACCCTAAACCACTTACCTGTCTTAGCCGATTTGCATCACTCACTGCGGACTCAACACAGTGCATCTAACACCCCCAACCTCAATAGAACCACCCTAAACCACTTACCTGTCTTACCCGATTTGCATCACTCACTTCCTACTCACACACTTCATAGAACCACCCTTAAAACACTTACCTGTCTTAGCCGATCATGCATCACTCACTTCGAATTCAACACAGTGCATGTAACACCCGCCACCTCCACAGAACCACCCTAAACCACTTACCTGTCTATAGCCGATCATGCATCACTCACTTCGGACTCAAACAGTGAATCTAACAACCCCCAACTCCATAGAACCACCATAAACCACTTACCTGTCTTAGCCGACATGCATCACTCACTTCGATCTCACACACCCCCCACCTCCATAGAACCACCCTAAACCACTTACCTGTTATAGCCGAAATGCATAACTCACTTCGGACTCACACACACCATCAAACACCGCCCACCTCCATAGAACAACCCTAAACCACTTGCCTGTCTTAGCCGATTTGCATGATTCACTTCGGACTCAAACACTTCATCAAACACCCCCCACCTCCACAGAACCACCCTAAACCACTTACCTGTCTTAGCCGACATGCATCACTCACTTCGGCATAACAGACTTCATCAAACACCCCCCACCTCCATAGAACCACCCTAAACCACTTACCTGTCTTAGCCGACATGCATCACTCACTTCGGCCTAACACACTTCATCAAACACCCCCCACCTTCATAGAACCACCCTAAACCACTTACCTGTCATAGCCGACATGCATCACTCACTTCGGCCTAACACAGTTCATAATAATTAATTAATAATTTTTTTTTAATTAATAATTTAATAATTAATATAATAATTTTCTTTATTTATCACACATTATATATTTGCACATATACAGTGAAATTCTTCTTTTTCACATATCCCAGATAGGCTGGGGTCAGAGTGCAGGGTCAGCCATGACACGGCGCCCCTGGAGCAGATAGGCTCAAGTGCCCAACAGTGGCATCTTGGCAGTGCTGGGGCTTGAACCCCCAACCTTCTGATCAGTAACCCAGAGCCTTAACCGCTGAGCTACCACTGCCCCACTGTTCATCAAACACCGGCTACCTCCACAGAACCACCCTAAACCACTTACCTGTCTTAGCCAATTTGCATCACTCACTTCGGACTCAAACACTTCATCAAATACCCCCCACCTCCATAGAACCACCCTAAACCACTTACCTGTCATAGCCGACATGCATCACTCACTTCGGCCTAACACACTTCATAATAATTAATTAATTAATTTTTTTTTAATTAATAATTTAATAATTAATATAATAATTTTCTTTATTTATCACACATTATACATTTGCACATATACAGTGAAATTCTTCTTTTTCACATATCCCAGATAGGCTGGGGTCAGAGTGCAGGTCAACCATGACACGGCGCCCCTGGAGCAGATAGGCTCAAGAGCCCAACAGTGGCATCTTGGCAGTGCTGGGGCTTGAACCCCCAACCTTATGATCAGTAACCCAGAGCCTTAACCGCTGAGCTACCACTGCCCCACTGTTCATCAAACACCCGCTACCTCCACAGAACCACCCTAAACCACTTACCTGTCATAGCCAATTTGCATCACTCACTTCGGACTCAAACACTTCATCAAATACCCCCCACCTCCATAGAACCACCCTAAACCACTTACCTGTCATAGCCGACATGCATCACTCACTTCGGCCTAACACAGTACATCTAACACCCCCCACCTCCACAGAACCACCCTAAATCACTTACCTGTCTTAGCCGATTTGCATCACTCACTTCGGCCTCACACACTTCATCTAACACCCCCTAACTCCATAGAACCACCCTTAAAAACTTACCTGTCATATCCGACATGCATCACTCACTTCGGCCTAACACACTTCATCAAACACCCGCTAGCTCCACAGAACCACCCTAAACAACTTACCTGTCTTAGCAGATTTGCATCACTCACTTCGGACTCACACACTTAATCAAAAACCCCCACCTCCATAGAACCACCCTAAACCACTTACCTTTCTTAGCCGATTTGCATCACTCACTGCGGACTCAAACAGTGCATCTAACACCCCCAACCTCAATAGAACCACCCTAAACCACTTACCTGTCTTACCCGATTTGAATCACTCACTTCCGACTCACACACTTCATAGAACCACCCTAAAACACTTACCTGTCTTAGCCGATCTGCATCATCACTTCGAATTCAAACAGTGCATGTAACACCCCCCACCTCCACAGAACCACCCTAAACCACTTACCTGTCATAGCCGTCATGCATCACTCACTTCGGACTCAAACAGTGAATCTAACACCCCCCAACTCCATAGAACCACCATAAACCACTTACCTGTCTTAGCCGACATGCATCACTCACTTCGATCTCACACACCCCCCACCTCCATAGAACCACCCTAAACCACTTACCTGTTATAGCCGAAATGCATAACTCACTTCGGACTCACACACACCATCAAACACCGCCCACCTCCATAGAACAACCCTAAACCACTTGCCTGTCTTAGCCGATTTGCATGATTCACTTCGGACTCAAACACTTCATCAAACACCCCCCACCTCCACAGAACCACCCTAAACCACTTACCTGTCTTAGCCGACATGCATCACTCACTTCGGCATAACAGACTTCATCAAACACCCCCCACCTCCATAGAACCACCCTAAACCACTTACCTGTCTTAGCCGACATGCATCACTCACTTCGGCCTAACACACTTCATCAAACACCCCCCACCTTCATAGAACCACCCTAAACCACTTACCTGTCATAGCCGACATGCATCACTCACTTCGGCCTAACACAGTTCATAATAATTAATTAATAATTTTTTTTTAATTAATAATTTAATAATTAATATAATAATTTTCTTTATTTATCACACATTATATATTTGCACATATACAGTGAAATTCTTCTTTTTCACATATCCCAGATAGGCTGGGGTCAGAGTGCAGGGTCAGCCATGACACGGCGCCCCTGGAGCAGATAGGCTCAAGTGCCCAACAGTGGCATCTTGGCAGTGCTGGGGCTTGAACCCCCAACCTTCTGATCAGTAACCCAGAGCCTTAACCGCTGAGCTACCACTGCCCCACTGTTCATCAAACACCGGCTACCTCCACAGAACCACCCTAAACCACTTACCTGTCTTGGCCAATTTGCATCACTCACTTCGGACTCAAACACTTCATCAAATACCCCCCACCTCCATAGAACCACCCTAAACCACTTACCTGTCATAGCCGACATGCATCACTCACTTCGGCCTAACACACTTCATAATAATTAATTAATTAATTTTTTTTTAATTAATAATTTAATAATTAATATAATAATTTTCTTTATTTATCACACATTATACATTTGCACATATACAGTGAAATTCTTCTTTTTCACATATCCCAGATAGGCTGGGGTCAGAGTGCAGGTCAACCATGACACGGCGCCCCTGGAGCAGATAGGCTCAAGAGCCCAACAGTGGCATCTTGGCAGTGCTGGGGCTTGAACCCCCAACCTTATGATCAGTAACCCAGAGCCTTAACCGCTGAGCTACCACTGCCCCACTGTTCATCAAACACCCGCTACCTCCACAGAACCACCCTAAACCACTTACCTGTCATAGCCAATTTGCATCACTCACTTCGGACTCAAACACTTCATCAAATACCCCCCACCTCCATAGAACCACCCTAAACCACTTACCTGTCATAGCCGACATGCATCACTCACTTCGGCCTAACACAGTACATCTAACACCCCCCACCTCCACAGAACCACCCTAAATCACTTACCTGTCTTAGCCGATTTGCATCACTCACTTCGGCCTCACACACTTCATCTAACACCCCCTAACTCCATAGAACCACCCTTAAAAACTTACCTGTCATATCCGACATGCATCACTCACTTCGGCCTAACACACTTCATCAAACACCCGCTACCTCCACAGAACCACCCTAAACAACTTACCTGTCTTAGCAGATTTGCATCACTCACTTCGGACTCACACACTTAATCAAAAACCCCCACCTCCATAGAACCACCCTAAACCACTTACCTTTCTTAGCCGATTTGCATCACTCACTGCGGACTCAAACAGTGCATCTAACACCCCCAACCTCAATAGAACCACCCTAAACCACTTACCTGTCTTACCCGATTTGAATCACTCACTTCCGACTCACACACTTCATAGAACCACCCTAAAACACTTACCTGTCTTAGCCGATCTGCATCATCACTTCGAATTCAAACAGTGCATGTAACACCCCCCACCTCCACAGAACCACCCTAAACCACTTACCTGTCATAGCCGTCATGCATCACTCACTTCGGACTCAAACAGTGAATCTAACACGCCCCAACTCCATAGAACCACCATAAACCACTTACCTGTCTTAGCCGACATGCATCACTCACTTCGATCTCACACACCCCCCACCTCCATAGAACCACCCTAAACCACTTACCTGTTATAGCCGAAATGCATAACTCAATTCGGACTCACACACACCATCAAACACCGCCCACCTCCATAGAACAACCCTAAACCACTTGCCTGTCTTAGCCGATTTGCATGATTCACTTCGGACTCAAACACTTCATCAAACACCCCCCACCTCCACAGAACAACCCTAAACCACTTACCTGTCTTAGCCGACATGCATCACTCACTTCGGCATAACAGACTTCATCAAACACCCCCACCTCCATAGAACCACCCTAAACCACTTACCTGTCTTAGCCGACATGCATCACTCACTTCGGCCTAACACACTTCATCAAACACCCCCCACCTTCATAGAACCACCCTAAACCACTTACCTGTCATAGCCGACATGCATCACTCACTTCGGCCTAACACAGTTCATAATAATTAATTAATAATTTTTTTTTAATTAATAATTTAATAATTAATATAATAATTTTCTTTATTTATCACACATTATATATTTGCACATATACAGTGAAATTCTTCTTTTTCACATATCCCAGATAGGCTGGGGTCAGAGTGCAGGGTCAGCCATGACACGGCGCCCCTGGAGCAGATAGGCTCAAGTGCCCAACAGTGGCATCTTGGCAGTGCTGGGGCTTGAACCCCCAACCTTCTGATCAGTAACCCAGAGCCTTAACCGCTGAGCTACCACTGCCCCACTGTTCATCAAACACCGGCTACCTCCACAGAACCACCCTAAACCACTTACCTGTCTTAGCCAATTTGCATCACTCACTTCGGACTCAAACACTTCATCAAATACCCCCCACCTCCATAGAACCACCCTAAACCACTTACCTGTCATAGCCGACATGCATCACTCACTTCGGCCTAACACACTTCATAATAATTAATTAATTAATTTTTTTTAATTAATAATTTAATAATTAATATAATAATTTTCTTTATTTATCACACATTATACATTTGCACATATACAGTGAAATTCTTCTTTTTCACATATCCCAGATAGGCTGGGGTCAGAGTGCAGGTCAACCATGACACGGCGCCCCTGGAGCAGATAGGCTCAAGAGCCCAACAGTGGCATCTTGGCAGTGCTGGGGCTTGAACCCCCAACCTTATGATCAGTAACCCAGAGCCTTAACCGCTGAGCTACCACTGCCCCACTGTTCATCAAACACCCGCTACCTCCACAGAACCACCCTAAACCACTTACCTGTCATAGCCAATTTGCATCACTCACTTCGGACTCAAACACTTCATCAAATACCCCCCACCTCCATAGAACCACCCTAAACCACTTACCTGTCATAGCCGACATGCATCACTCACTTCGGCCTAACACAGTACATCTAACACCCCCCACCTCCACAGAACCACCCTAAATCACTTACCTGTCTTAGCCGATTTACATCACTCACTTCGGCCTCACACACTTCATCTAACACCCCCTAACTCAATAGAACCACCCTTAAAAACTTACCTGTCATATCCGACATGAATCACTCACTTCGGCCTAGCACACTTCATCAAACACCTGCTACCTCCACAGAACCACCCTAAACAACTTACCTGTCTTAGCATATTTGCATCACTCACTTCGGACTCACACACTTAATCAAAAACCCCCACCTCCATAGAACCACCCTAAACCACTTACCTTTCTTAGACGATTTGCATCACTCACTGCGGACTCAAACAGTGCATCTAACACCCCCAACCTCAATAGAACCACCCTAAACCACTTACCTGTCTTACCCGATTTGCATCACTCACTTCGGACTCACACACTTCATAGAACCACCCTAAAACACTTACCTGTCTTAGCCGATCTGCATCATCACTTCGAATTCAAAAAGTGCATGTAACACCCCCCACCTCCACAGAACCACCCTAAACCACTTACCTGTCTTAGGCGACATGCATCACTCACTTCGGCCTAACAAACTTCATCAAACATCCCCCACCTCCACAGAACCTCCCTAAACCACTTACCTGTCTTAGCCGATTTGCAACACTCACTTCGGACTCACACACTTCATCAAAAACCCCCCACCTCCATAGAACCACCCTAAAACACTTACCTGTTATAGCCGAAATGCATAACTCACTTCGGACTCACACACACCATCAAACACCCCCCACCTCCATAGAACCACCATAAACCACTTACCTGTCTTAGCCGACATGCATCACTCACTTCGAACTCACACACCCCCCACCTCCATAGAACCACCCTAAACAACTTACCTGTCTTAGCCGATTTGCATCACTCACTTCGGACTCACACACTTCATCAAACACCCCCCACCTCAATAGAACCACCCTAAACAACTTACCTGTCTTAGCCGATTTGCAACACTCACTTCGGACTCACACACTTCATCAAAAACCCCCCACCTCCATAGAACCACCCTAAAACACTTACCTGTTATAGCCGAAATGCATAACTCACTTCGGACTCACACACACCATCAAACACCGCCCACCTCCATAGAACAACCATAAACCACTTGCCTGTCTTAGCCAATTTGCATGACTCACTTCGGACTCAAACACTTCATCAAACACCCCCCACCTCCACAGAACCACCCTAAACCACTTACCTGTCTTAGCCGACATGCATCACTCACTTCGGCATAACAGACTTCATCAAACACCCCCCACCTCCAAAGAACCACCCTAAACCACTTACCGGTCTTAGCCGACATGCATCACTCACTTCGGCCTAACACACTTCATCAAACACCCCCCACCTTCATAGAACCACCCTAAACCACTTACCTGTCATAGCCGACATGCATCACTCACTTCGGTCTAACACACTTCATAATAATTAATTAATAATTTTTTTTAATTAATAATTTAATAATTAATATAATAATTTTTTTTATTTATCACACATTATACATTTGCACATATACAGTGAAAATCTTATTTTTCACATATCCCAGATAGGCTGGGGTCAGAGTGCAGGGTCAGCCATGACATGGCGCCCCTGGAGCAGATAGGCTCAAGTGCCCAACAGTGGCATCTTGGCAGTGCTGGGGCTTGAACCCCCAACCTTCTGATCAGTAACCCAGAGCCTTAACCGCTGAGCTACCACTGCCCCACTGTTCATCAAACACCGGCTACCTCCACAGAACCACCCTAAACCACTTACCTGTCTTAGCCAATTTGCATCACTCACTTCGGACTCAAACACTTCATCAAATACCCCCCACCTCCATAGAACCACCCTAAACCACTTACCTGTCATAGCCGACATGCATCACTCACTTCGGCCTAACACACTTCATAATAATTAATTAATTAATTTTTTTTTAATTAATAATTTAATAATTAATATAATAATTTTCTTTATTTATCACACATTATACATTTGCACATATACAGTGAAATTCTTCTTTTTCACATATCCCAGATAGGCTGGGGTCAGAGTGCAGGTCAACCATGACACGGCGCCCCTGGAGCAGATAGGCTCAAGAGCCCAACAGTGGCATCTTGGCAGTGCTGGGGCTTGAACCCCCAACCTTATGATCAGTAACCCAGAGCCTTAACCGCTGAGCTACCACTGCCCCACTGTTCATCAAACACCCGCTACCTCCACAGAACCACCCTAAACCACTTACCTGTCATAGCCAATTTGCATCACTCACTTCGGACTCAAACACTTCATCAAATACCCCCCACCTCCATAGAACCACCCTAAACCACTTACCTGTCATAGCCGACATGCATCACTCACTTCGGCCTAACACAGTACATCTAACACCCCCCACCTCCACAGAACCACCCTAAATCACTTACCTGTCTTAGCCGATTTGCATCACTCACTTCGGCCTCACACACTTCATCTAACACCCCCTAACTCCATAGAACCACCCTTAAAAACTTACCTGTCATATCCGACATGCATCACTCACTTCGGCCTAACACACTTCATCAAACACCCGCTACCTCCACAGAACCACCCTAAACAACTTACCTGTCTTAGCAGATTTGCATCACTCACTTCGGACTCACACACTTAATCAAAAACCCCCACCTCCATAGAACCACCCTAAACCACTTACCTTTCTTAGCCGATTTGCATCACTCACTGCGGACTCAAACAGTGCATCTAACACCCCCAACCTCAATAGAACCACCCTAAACCACTTACCTGTCTTACCCGATTTGAATCACTCACTTCCGACTCACACACTTCATAGAACCACCCTAAAACACTTACCTGTCTTAGCCGATCTGCATCATCACTTCGAATTCAAACAGTGCATGTAACACCCCCCACCTCCACAGAACCACCCTAAACCACTTACCTGTCATAGCCGTCATGCATCACTCACTTCGGACTCAAACAGTGAATCTAACACCCCCCAACTCCATAGAACCACCATAAACCACTTACCTGTCTTAGCCGACATGCATCACTCACTTCGATCTCACACACCCCCCACCTCCATAGAACCACCCTAAACCACTTACCTGTTATAGCCGAAATGCATAACTCACTTCGGACTCACACACACCATCAAACACCGCCCACCTCCATAGAACAACCCTAAACCACTTGCCTGTCTTAGCCGATTTGCATGATTCACTTCGGACTCAAACACTTCATCAAACACCCCCCACCTCCACAGAACCACCCTAAACCACTTACCTGTCTTAGCCGACATGCATCACTCACTTCGGCATAACAGACTTCATCAAACACCCCCCACCTCCATAGAACCACCCTAAACCACTTACCTGTCTTAGCCGACATGCATCACTCACTTCGGCCTAACACACTTCATCAAACACCCCCCACCTTCATAGAACCACCCTAAACCACTTACCTGTCATAGCCGACATGCATCACTCACTTCGGCCTAACACAGTTCATAATAATTAATTAATAATTTTTTTTAATTAATAATTTAATAATTAATATAATAATTTTCTTTATTTATCACACATTATATATTTGCACATATACAGTGAAATTCTTCTTTTTCACATATCCCAGATAGGCTGGGGTCAGAGTGCAGGGTCAGCCATGACACGGCGCCCCTGGAGCAGATAGGCTCAAGTGCCCAACAGTGGCATCTTGGCAGTGCTGGGGCTTGAACCCCCAACCTTCTGATCAGTAACCCAGAGCCTTAACCGCTGAGCTACCACTGCCCCACTGTTCATCAAACACCGGCTACCTCCACAGAACCACCCTAAACCACTTACCTGTCTTGGCCAATTTGCATCACTCACTTCGGACTCAAACACTTCATCAAATACCCCCCACCTCCATAGAACCACCCTAAACCACTTACCTGTCATAGCCGACATGCATCACTCACTTCGGCCTAACACACTTCATAATAATTAATTAATTAATTTTTTTTAAATTAATAATTTAATAATTAATATAATAATTTTCTTTATTTATCACACATTATACATTTGCACATATACAGTGAAATTCTTCTTTTTCACATATCCCAGATAGGCTGGGGTCAGAGTGCAGGTCAACCATGACACGGCGCCCCTGGAGCAGATAGGCTCAAGAGCCCAACAGTGGCATCTTGGCAGTGCTGGGGCTTGAACCCCCAACCTTATGATCAGTAACCCAGAGCCTTAACCGCTGAGCTACCACTGCCCCACTGTTCATCAAACACCCGCTACCTCCACAGAACCACCCTAAACCACTTACCTGTCATAGCCAATTTGCATCACTCACTTCGGACTCAAACACTTCATCAAATACCCCCCACCTCCATAGAACCACCCTAAACCACTTACCTGTCATAGCCGACATGCATCACTCACTTCGGCCTAACACAGTACATCTAACACCCCCCACCTCCACAGAACCACCCTAAATCACTTACCTGTCTTAGCCGATTTGCATCACTCACTTCGGCCTCACACACTTCATCTAACACCCCCTAACTCCATAGAACCACCCTTAAAAACTTACCTGTCATATCCGACATGCATCACTCACTTCGGCCTAACACACTTCATCAAACACCCGCTACCTCCACAGAACCACCCTAAACAACTTACCTGTCTTAGCAGATTTGCATCACTCACTTCGGACTCACACACTTAATCAAAAACCCCCACCTCCATAGAACCACCCTAAACCACTTACCTTTCTTAGCCGATTTGCATCACTCACTGCGGACTCAAACAGTGCATCTAACACCCCCAACCTCAATAGAACCACCCTAAACCACTTACCTGTCTTACCCGATTTGAATCACTCACTTCCGACTCACACACTTCATAGAACCACCCTAAAACACTTACCTGTCTTAGCCGATCTGCATCATCACTTCGAATTCAAACAGTGCATGTAACACCCCCCACCTCCACAGAACCACCCTAAACCACTTACCTGTCATAGCCGTCATGCATCACTCACTTCGGACTCAAACAGTGAATCTAACACCCCCAACTCCATAGAACCACCATAAACCACTTACCTGTCTTAGCCGACATGCATCACTCACTTCGATCTCACACACCCCCCACCTCCATAGAACCACCCTAAACCACTTACCTGTTATAGCCGAAATGCATAACTCACTTCGGACTCACACACACCATCAAACACCGCCCACCTCCATAGAACAACCCTAAACCACTTGCCTGTCTTAGCCGATTTGCATGATTCACTTCGGACTCAAACACTTCATCAAACACCCCCCACCTCCACAGAACCACCCTAAACCACTTACCTGTCTTAGCCGACATGCATCACTCACTTCGGCATAACAGACTTCATCAAACACCCCCCACCTCCATAGAACCACCCTAAACCACTTACCTGTCTTAGCCGACATGCATCACTCACTTCGGCCTAACACACTTCATCAAACACCCCCCACCTTCATAGAACCACCCTAAACCACTTACCTGTCATAGCCGACATGCATCACTCACTTCGGCCTAACACAGTTCATAATAATTAATTAATAATTTTTTTTTAATTAATAATTTAATAATTAATATAATAATTTTCTTTATTTATCACACATTATATATTTGCACATATACAGTGAAATTCTTCTTTTTCACATATCCCAGATAGGCTGGGGTCAGAGTGCAGGGTCAGCCATGACACGGCGCCCCTGGAGCAGATAGGCTCAAGTGCCCAACAGTGGCATCTTGGCAGTGCTGGGGCTTGAACCCCCAACCTTCTGATCAGTAACCCAGAGCCTTAACCGCTGAGCTACCACTGCCCCACTGTTCATCAAACACCGGCTACCTCCACAGAACCACCCTAAACCACTTACCTGTCTTGGCCAATTTGCATCACTCACTTCGGACTCAAACACTTCATCAAATACCCCCCACCTCCATAGAACCACCCTAAACCACTTACCTGTCATAGCCGACATGCATCACTCACTTCGGCCTAACACACTTCATAATAATTAATTAATTAATTTTTTTTAAATTAATAATTTAATAATTAATATAATAATTTTCTTTATTTATCACACATTATACATTTGCACATATACAGTGAAATTCTTCTTTTTCACATATCCCAGATAGGCTGGGGTCAGAGTGCAGGTCAACCATGACACGGCGCCCCTGGAGCAGATAGGCTCAAGAGCCCAACAGTGGCATCTTGGCAGTGCTGGGGCTTGAACCCCCAACCTTATGATCAGTAACCCAGAGCCTTAACCGCTGAGCTACCACTGCCCCACTGTTCATCAAACACCCGCTACCTCCACAGAACCACCCTAAACCACTTACCTGTCATAGCCAATTTGCATCACTCACTTCGGACTCAAACACTTCATCAAATACCCCCCACCTCCATAGAACCACCCTAAACCACTTACCTGTCATAGCCGACATGCATCACTCACTTCGGCCTAACACAGTACATCTAACACCCCCCACCTCCACAGAACCACCCTAAATCACTTACCTGTCTTAGCCGATTTGCATCACTCACTTCGGCCTCACACACTTCATCTAACACCCCCTAACTCCATAGAACCACCCTTAAAAACTTACCTGTCATATCCGACATGCATCACTCACTTCGGCCTAACACACTTCATCAAACACCCGCTACCTCCACAGAACCACCCTAAACAACTTACCTGTCTTAGCAGATTTGCATCACTCACTTCGGACTCACACACTTAATCAAAAACCCCCACCTCCATAGAACCACCCTAAACCACTTACCTTTCTTAGCCGATTTGCATCACTCACTGCGGACTCAAACAGTGCATCTAACACCCCCAACCTCAATAGAACCACCCTAAACCACTTACCTGTCTTACCCGATTTGAATCACTCACTTCCGACTCACACACTTCATAGAACCACCCTAAAACACTTACCTGTCTTAGCCGATCTGCATCATCACTTCGAATTCAAACAGTGCATGTAACACCCCCACCTCCACAGAACCACCCTAAACCACTTACCTGTCATAGCCGTCATGCATCACTCACTTCGGACTCAAACAGTGAATCTAACACCCCCCAACTCCATAGAACCACCATAAACCACTTACCTGTCTTAGCCGACATGCATCACTCACTTCGATCTCACACACCCCCCACCTCCATAGAACCACCCTAAACCACTTACCTGTTATAGCCGAAATGCATAACTCACTTCGGACTCACACACACCATCAAACACCGCCCACCTCCATAGAACAACCCTAAACCACTTGCCTGTCTTAGCCGATTTGCATGATTCACTTCGGACTCAAACACTTCATCAAACACCCCCCACCTCCACAGAACCACCCTAAACCACTTACCTGTCTTAGCCGACATGCATCACTCACTTCGGCATAACAGACTTCATCAAACACCCCCCACCTCCATAGAACCACCCTAAACCACTTACCTGTCTTAGCCGACATGCATCACTCACTTCGGCCTAACACACTTCATCAAACACCCCCCACCTTCATAGAACCACCCTAAACCACTTACCTGTCATAGCCGACATGCATCACTCACTTCGGCCTAACACACTTCATAATAATTAATTAATAATTTTTTTTTAATTAATAATTTAATAATTAATATAATAATTTTCTTTATTTATCACACATTATATATTTGCACATATACAGTGAAATTCTTCTTTTTCACATATCCCAGATAGGCTGGGGTCAGAGTGCAGGGTCAGCCATGACACGGCGCCCCTGGAGCAGATAGGCTCAAGTGCCCAACAGTGGCATCTTGGCAGTGCTGGGGCTTGAACCCCCAACCTTCTGATCAGTAACCCAGAGCCTTAACCGCTGAGCTACCACTGCCCCACTGTTCATCAAACACCGGCTACCTCCACAGAACCACCCTAAACCACTTACCTGTCTTAGCCAATTTGCATCACTCACTTCGGACTCAAACACTTCATCAAATACCCCCCACCTCCATAGAACCACCCTAAACCACTTACCTGTCATAGCCGACATGCATCACTCACTTCGGCCTAACACACTTCATAATAATTAATTAATTAATTTTTTTTTAATTAATAATTTAATAATTAATATAATAATTTTCTTTATTTATCACACATTATACATTTGCACATATACAGTGAAATTCTTCTTTTTCACATATCCCAGATAGGCTGGGGTCAGAGTGCAGGTCAACCATGACACGGCGCCCCTGGAGCAGATAGGCTCAAGAGCCCAACAGTGGCATCTTGGCAGTGCTGGGGCTTGAACCCCCAACCTTATGATCAGTAACCCAGAGCCTTAACCGCTGAGCTACCACTGCCCCACTGTTCATCAAACACCCGCTACCTCCACAGAACCACCCTAAACCACTTACCTGTCATAGCCAATTTGCATCACTCACTTCGGACTCAAACACTTCATCAAATACCCCCCACCTCCATAGAACCACCCTAAACCACTTACCTGTCATAGCCGACATGCATCACTCACTTCGGCCTAACACAGTACATCTAACACCCCCCACCTCCACAGAACCACCCTAAATCACTTACCTGTCTTAGCCGATTTGCATCACTCACTTCGGCCTCACACACTTCATCTAACACCCCCTAACTCAATAGAACCACCCTTAAAAACTTACCTGTCATATCCGACATGCATCACTCACTTCGGCCTAACACACTTCATCAAACACCCGCTACCTCCACAGAACCACCCTAAACAACTTACCTGTCTTAGCAGATTTGCATCACTCACTTCGGACTCACACACTTAATCAAAAATCCCCACCTCCATAGAACCACCCTAAACCACTTACCTTTCTTAGCCGATTTGCATCACTCACTGCGGACTCAAACAGTGCATCTAACACCCCCAACCTCAATAGAACCACCCTAAACCACTTACCTGTCTTACCCGATTTGAATCACTCACTTCCGACTCACACACTTCATAGAACCACCCTAAAACACTTACCTGTCTTAGCCGATCTGCATCATCACTTCGAATTCAAACAGTGCATGTAACACCCCCCACCTCCACAGAACCACCCTAAACCACTTACCTGTCATAGCCGTCATGCATCACTCACTTCGGACTCAAACAGTGAATCTAACACCCCCCAACTCCATAGAACCACCCTAAACCACTTACCTGTTATAGCCGAAATGCATAACTCACTTCGGACTCACACACACCATCAAACACCGCCCACCTCCATAGAACAACCCTAAACCACTTGCCTGTCTTAGCCGATTTGCATGATTCACTTCGGACTCAAACACTTCATCAAACACCCCCCACCTCCACAGAACCACCCTAAACCACTTACCTGTCTTAGCCGACATGCATCACTCACTTCGGCATAACAGACTTCATCAAACACCCCCCACCTCCATAGAACCACCCTAAAACACACCTGTTATAGCCGTGCATAACTTACTGACTCGCACCACCATCAAACACCGCCCACCTCCGACAACCATAAACCACTTGCCTGTCAGCCAATTTGCATGACACACTTCATCAAACACCCCCCACCTTCATAGAACCACCCTAAACCACTTACCTGTCATAGCCGACATGCATCACTCACTTCGGCCTAACACAGTTCATAATAATTAATTAATAATTTTTTTTAAATTAATAATTTAATAATTAATATAATAATTTTCTTTATTTATCACACATTATATATTTGCACATATACAGTGAAATTCTTCTTTTTCACATATCCCAGATAGGCTGGGGTCAGAGTGCAGGGTCAGCCATGACACGGCGCCCCTGGAGCAGATAGGCTCAAGTGCCCAACAGTGGCATCTTGGCAGTGCTGGGGCTTGAACCCCCAACCTTCTGATCAGTAACCCAGAGCCTTAACCGCTGAGCTACCACTGCCCCACTGTTCATCAAACACCGGCTACCTCCACAGAACCACCCTAAACCACTTACCTGTCTTAGCCAATTTGCATCACTCACTTCGGACTCAAACACTTCATCAAATACCCCCCACCTCCATAGAACCACCCTAAACCACTTACCTGTCATAGCCGACATGCATCACTCACTTCGGCCTAACACACTTCATAATAATTAATTAATTAATTTTTTTTTAATTAATAATTTAATAATTAATATAATAATTTTCTTTATTTATCACACATTATACATTTGCACATATACAGTGAAATTCTTCTTTTTCACATATCCCAGATAGGCTGGGGTCAGAGTGCAGGGTCAACCATGACACAGCGCCCCTGGAGCAGATAGGCTCAAGAGCCCAACAGTGGCATCTTGGCAGTGCTGGGGCTTGAACCCCCAACCTTATGATCAGTAACCCAGAGCCTTAACCGCTGAGCTACCACTGCCCCACTGTTCATCAAACACCCGCTACCTCCACAGAACCACCCTAAACCACTTACCTGTCATAGCCAATTTGCATCACTCACTTCGGACTCAAACACTTCATCAAATACCCCCCACCTCCATAGAACCACCCTAAACCACTTACCTGTCATAGCCGACATGCATCACTCACTTCGGCCTAACACAGTACATCTAACACCCCCCACCTCCACAGAACCACCCTAAATCACTTACCTGTCTTAGCCGATTTGCATCACTCACTTCGGCCTCACACACTTCATCTAACACCCCCTAACTCCATAGAACCACCCTTAAAAACTTACCTGTCATATCCGACATGCATCACTCACTTCGGCCTAACACACTTCATCAAACACCCGCTACCTCCACAGAACCACCCTAAACAACTTACCTGTCTTAGCAGATTTGCATCACTCACTTCGGACTCACACACTTAATCAAAAACCCCCACCTCCATAGAACCACCCTAAACCACTTACCTTTCTTAGCCGATTTGCATCACTCACTGCGGACTCAAACAGTGCATCTAACACCCCCAACCTCAATAGAACCACCCTAAACCACTTACCTGTCTTACCCGATTTGAATCACTCACTTCCGACTCACACACTTCATAGAACCACCCTAAAACACTTACCTGTCTTAGCCGATCTGCATCATCACTTCGAATTCAAACAGTGCATGTAACACCCCCCACCTCCACAGAACCACCCTAAACCACTTACCTGTCATAGCCGTCATGCATCACTCACTTTGGACTCAAACAGTGAATCTAACACCCCCAACTCCATAGAACCACAATAAACCACTTACCTGTCTTAGCCGACATGCATCACTCACTTCGATCTCACACACCCCCACCTCCATAGAACCACCCTAAACCACTTACCTGTTATAGCCGAAATGCATAACTCACTTCGGACTCACACACACCATCAAACACCGCCCACCTCCATAGAACAACCCTAAACCACTTGCCTGTCTTAGCCGATTTGCATGATTCACTTCGGACTCAAACACTTCATCAAACACCCCCCACCTCCACAGAACCACCCTAAACCACTTACCTGTCTTAGCCGACATGCATCACTCACTTCGGCATAACAGACTTCATCAAACACCCCCCACCTCCATAGAACCACCCTAAACCACTTACCTGTCTTAGCCGACATGCATCACTCACTTCGGCCTAACACACTTCATCAAACACCCCCCACCTTCATAGAACCACCCTAAACCACTTACCTGTCATAGCCGACATGCATCACTCACTTCGGCCTAACACACTTCATAATAATTAATTAATAATTTTTTTTTAATTAATAATTTAATAATTAATATAATAATTTTCTTTATTTATCACACATTATATATTTGCACATATACAGTGAAATTCTTCTTTTTCACATATCCCAGATAGGCTGCGGTCAGAGTGCAGGGTCAGCCATGACACGACGCCCCTGGAGCAGATAGGCTCAAGTGCCCAACAGTGGCATCTTGGCAGTGCTGGGGCTTGAACCCCCAACCTTCTGATCAGTAACCCAGAGCCTTAACCGCTGAGCTACCACTGCCCCACTGTTCATCAAACACCGGCTACCTCCACAGAACCACCCTAAACCACTTACCTGTCTTAGCCAATTTGCATCACTCACTTCGGACTCAAACACTTCATCAAATACCCCCCACCTCCATAGAACCACCCTAAACCACTTACCTGTCATAGCCGACATGCATCACTCACTTCGGCCTAACACACTTCATAATAATTAATTAATTAATTTTTTTTTAATTAATAATTTAATAATTAATATAATAATTTTCTTTATTTATCACACATTATACATCTGCACATATACAGTGAAATTCTTCTTTTTCACATATCCCAGATAGGCTGGGGTCAGAGTGCAGGTCAACCATGACACGGCGCCCCAGGAGCAGATAGGCTCAAGAGCCCAACAGTGGCATCTTGGCAGTGCTGGGGCTTGAACCCCCAACATTATGATCAGTAACCCAGAGCCTTAACCGCTGAGCTACCACTGCCCCACTGTTCATCAAACACCCGCTACCTCCACAGAACCACCCTAAACCACTTACCTGTCATAGCCAATTTGCATCACTCACTTCGGACTCAAACACTTCATCAAATACCCCCCACCTCCATAGAACCACCCTAAACCACTTACCTGTCATAGCCGACATGCATCACTCACTTCGGCCTAACACAGTACATCTAACACCCCCCACCTCCACAGAACCACCCTAAATCACTTACCTGTCTTAGCCGATTTGCATCACTCACTTCGGCCTCACACACTTCATCTAACACCCCCTAACTCAATAGAACCACCCTTAAAAACTTACCTGTCATATCCGACATGAATCACTCACTTCGGCCTAGCACACTTCATCAAACACCTGCTACCTCCACAGAACCACCCTAAACAACTTACCTGTCTTAGCATATTTGCATCACTCACTTCGGACTCACACACTTAATCAAAAACCCCCACCTCCATAGAACCACCCTAAACCACTTACCTTTCTTAGACGATTTGCATCACTCACTGCGGACTCAAACAATGCATCTAACACCCCCAACCTCAATAGAACCACCCTAAACCACTTACCTGTCTTACCCGATTTGCATCACTCACTTCGGACTCACACACTTCATAGAACCACCCTAAAACACTTACCTGTCTTAGCCGATCTGCATCATCACTTCGAATTCAAAAAGTGCATGTAACACCCCCCACCTCCACAGAACCACCCTAAACCACTTACCTGTCTTAGGCGACATGCATCACTCACTTCGGCCTAACACACTTCATCAAACATCCCCCACCTCCACAGAACCTCCCTAAACCACTTACCTGTCTTAGCCGATTTGCAACACTCACTTCGGACTCACACACTTCATCAAAAACCCCCCACCTCCATAGAACCACCCTAAAACACTTACCTGTTATAGCCGAAATGCATAACTCACTTCGGACTCACACACACCATCAAACACCCCCCACCTCCATAGAACCACCATAAACCACTTACCTGTCTTAGCCGACATGCATCACTCACTTCGAACTCACACACCCCCCACCTCCATAGAACCACCCTAAACAACTTACCTGTCTTAGCCGATTTGCATCACTCACTTCGGACTCACACACTTCATCAAACACCCCCCACCTCAATAGGACCACCCTAAACAACTTACCTGTCTTAGCCGATTTGCAACACTCACTTCGGACTCACACACTTCATCAAAAACCCCCCACCTCCATAGAACCACCCTAAAACACTTACCTGTTATAGCCGAAATGCATAACTCACTTCGGACTCACACACACCATCAAACACCGCCCACCTCCATAGAACAACCATAAACCACTTGCCTGTCTTAGCCAATTTGCATGACTCACTTCGGACTCAAACACTTCATCAAACACCCCCCACCTCCACAGAACCACCCTAAACCACTTACCTGTCTTAGCCGACATGCATCACTCACTTCGGCATAACAGACTTCATCAAACACCCCCCACATCCAAAGAACCACCCTAAACCACTTACCGGTCTTAGCCGACATGCATCACTCACTTCGGCCTAACACACTTCATCAAACACCCCCCACCTTCATAGAACCACCCTAAACCACTTACCTGTCATAGCCGACATGCATCACTCACTTCGGTCTAACACACTTCATAATAATTAATTAATAATTTTTTTTAATTAATAATTTAATAATTAATATAATAATTTTTTTTATTTATCACACATTATACATTTGCACATATACAGTGAAAATCTTCTTTTTCACATATCCCAGATAGGCTGGGGTCAGAGTGCAGGGTCAGCCATGACATGGCGCCCCTGGAGCAGATAGGCTCAAGTGCCCAACAGTGGCATCTTGGCAGTGCTGGGGCTTGAACCCCCAACCTTCTGATCAGTAACCCAGAGCCTTAACCGCTGAGCTACCACTGCCCCACTGTTCATCAAACACCGGCTACCTCCACAGAACCACCCTAAACCACTTACCTGTCTTAGCCAATTTGCATCACTCACTTCGGACTCAAACACTTCATCAAATACTCCCCACCTCCATAGAACCACCCTAAACCACTTACCTGTCATAGCCGACATGCATCACTCACTTCGGCCTAACACACTTCATAATAATTAATTAATAATTTTTTTTTAATTAATAATTTAATAATTAATATAATAATTTTCTTTATTTATCACACATTATACATTTGCACATATACAGTGAAATTCTTCTTTTTCACATATCCCAGATAGGCTGGGGTCAGAGTGCAGGGTCAACCATGATACAGCGCCCCTGGAGCAGATAGGCTCAAGGGCCCAACAGTGGCATCTTGGCAGTGAAGGGGCTTGAACCCCCAACCTTATGATCAGTAACCCAGAGCCCTAACCGCTGAGCTACCACTGCCCCACTGTTCATCAAACACCCGCTACCTCCACAGAACCACCCTAAACCACTTACCTGTCTTAGCCAATTTGCATCACTCACTTCGGACTCAAACACTTCATCAAATACCCCCTACCTCCATAGAACCACCCTAAACCACTTTCCTGTCATAGCCGACATGCATCACTCACTTCGGCCTAACACAGTGCATCTAACACCCCCCACCTCCACAGAACCACCCTAAATCACTTACCTGTCTTAGCCGATTTGCATCACTCACTTCGGCCTCACACACTTCATCTAACACCCCCTAACTCCATAGAACCACCCTTAAAAACTTACCTGTTATATCCGACATGCATCACTCACTTCGGCCTAACACACTTCATCAAACACCCGCTACCTCCACAGAACCACCCTAAACAACTTACCTGTCTTAGCATATTTGCATCACTCACTTCGGACTCACACACTTAATCAAAAACCCCCACCTCCATAGAACCGCCCTAAACCACTTACCTTTCTTAGCCGACTTGCATCACTCACTGCGGACTCAAACAGTGCATCTAACACCCCCAACCTCCATAGAACCACCCTAAACCACTTACCTGTCTTACCCGATTTGCATCACTCACTTCGGACTCACACACTTCATAGAACCACCCTAAAACACTTACCTGTCTTAGCCGATCTGCATCACTCACTTCGAATTCAAACAGTGCATGTAACACCCCCCACCTCCACAGAACCACCCTAAACCACTTACCTGTCTTAGGCGACATGCATCACTCAATTCGGCCTAACACACTTCATCAAACATCCCCCACCTCCACAGAACCACGCTAAACCACTTACCTGTCATAGCCGACATGCATCACTCACTTCGGACTCAAACAGTGAATCTAACACCCCCCACCTCTATAGAACTACCATAAACCACTTACCTGTCTTAGCCGACATGCATCACTCACTTCGAACTCACACACCCCCCCACCTCCATAGAACCACCCTAAACAACTTACCTGTCTTAGCCGATTTGCATCACTCACTTCGGACTCACACACTTCATCAAACACCCCCCACCTCAATAGAACCACCCTAAAACACTTACCTGTCTTAGCCGATTTGCAACACTTTCTTCGGACCCACACACTTCATCAAAAACCCCCCACCTCCATAGAACCACCCTAAACCACTTACCTGTTATAGCCGAAATGCATAACTCACTTCGGACTCAGACACACCATCAAACACCGCCCACCTCCATAGAACCACCCTAAACCACTTACCTGTCTTAGCCGACATGCATCACTCACTTCGGCATAACAGACTTCATCAAACACCCCCCACCTCCATAGAACCACCCTAAAACACTTACCTGTCTTAGCCGATTTGCATCACTCACTTCGGACTCACACACTTCATAGAACCACCCTAAAACACTTACCTGTCTTAGCCGATCTGCATCACTCACTTCGAATTCAAACAGTGCATGTAACACCCCCCACCTCCACAGAACCACCCTAAACCACTTACGTGTCATAGCCGACCTGCATCGCTCACTTCGGCCTAACACAATTCATCTAACACCCCCCAACTCCATAGAACCACCCTAAATCACTTACCTGTCTTAGCCGATTTACATCACTCATTTTTGCCTCACACACTTCATCTAACTCCCTCTAACTTCATAGAACCACCCTTAAAAACTTACCTGTCATATCCGACATGCATCACTCACTTCGAATTCAAACAGTGCATGTAACACACCCCACCTCCACAGAACCACCCTAAACCACTTACCTGTCTTAGCAGACATGCATCACTCACTTTGGCCTAACACAATTCATCTAAAACCCGCCACATCCATAGAACCACCCTTAACCACTTACCTGTCATAGCCGACATGCATCACTCACTTCGGACTCAAACAGTGAATCTAACACCCCCCACCTCCATAGAACCACCCTAAACCACTTACCTGTCTTAGCCGACATGCATCACTCACTTCGGCATAACACACTTCATCAAACACCCCCCCACCTCCACAGAACCACCCTAAACCACTTACCAGTCATAGCCGTCATGCATCACTCACTTCAGCATAACACACTTCATCAAACACCCCCCACCTCCATAGAACCACCCTAAACCACTTACCTGTCATAGCCGACATGCATCACTCACTTCGGACTCAAACAGTGCATGTAACACCCCCAACCTCCACAGAACCACCCTAAACCACTTACCTGTCTTAGCCGACATGCATTACTCACTTCGGCATAACACACTTCATCAAACACCCCCCACCTCCATAGAACCATCCTAAACCACTTACCTGTCATAGCAGACATGCATCACTCACTTCGGACTCAAACAGTGCATGTAACACCCCCAACCTCCACAGAACCACCCTAAACCACTTACCTGTCTTAGCCGACATGCATTACTCATTTCGGCATAACACACTTCATCAAACACCCCCCACCTCCATAGAACCACCCTAAACCACTTACCTCTCTTAGCCGACATGCATCACTCACTTAGGCATAACACACTTCATCAAACACCCCCCACCTCCATAGAACCACCCTAAACCACTTGCCTGTCTTAGCCGATTTGCATGACTCACTTCGGACTCAAACACTTCATCAAACACCCCCCACCTCCATAGAACCACCCTAAACCACTTACCTGTCTTAGCCGATTTGCATCACTCACTTCGGACTCAAACAATTCATCAAACAACCCCCACCTCCATAGAACCACCCTAAACCACTTACCTGTCTTAGCCGACATGCATCACTCACTTATTGCGTAACACACTTCATCAAACACCACCCACCTCCACAGAACCACCCTAAACCACTTACCTGTCATAGCCGACATGCATCCCTCACTTCGGCCTAACACACTTCATCAAACATCCCCCACCTCCACAGAACCACCCTAAACCACTTACCTGTCTTAGCCGATTTGCATCACTCACTTCGGACT
Source organism: Myxocyprinus asiaticus (assembly GCF_019703515.2). Classification (NCBI taxonomy): domain Eukaryota; kingdom Metazoa; phylum Chordata; class Actinopteri; order Cypriniformes; family Catostomidae; genus Myxocyprinus; species Myxocyprinus asiaticus. The sequence continues at coordinate 47,316,717 of NC_059367.1, forward strand.
CAAACATTGCATCTAACACCCAAAACCTCCATAGAACCACCCTAAACCACATACCTGTCTTAGCCGACATGCATCATTCACTTCGGCCTCACACACATCATCTAACACCCCCCACCTCCATAGAAGCACCCTAAAAAAATTACCTGCCTTAGCCGATTTGCATCACTCACTTCGGACTCACACAATTCATCTAACACCCCCCACATCCAATGAACCACCCTAAACCACTTACCTGTCATAGCCGACATGCGTCACTCACTTCGGCATAACACACTTCATCAAACACCCCCCACCTCCATAGAGCCACCCTAAACCACTTACCTGTCATAGCTGACATGAATCACTCACTTCGGCCTAACACACTTCATCAAACACCCCCTACCTCCACAGAACCACCCTAAACCACTTACCTGTCTTAGCCGATTTGCATCACTCACTTCGGACTCACACAATTCATCTAACACCCCCCACATCCAATGAACCACCCTAAACCACTTACCTGTCATAGCCGACATGCGTCACTCACTTCGGCATAACACACTTCATCAAACACCCCCCACCTCCATAGAGCCACCCTAAACCACTTACCTGTCATAGCTGACATGAATCACTCACTTCGGCATAACACACTTCATCAAACACCCCCCACCTCCATAGAGCCACCCTAAACCACTTACCTGTCTTAGCCGACATGCATCACTCACTTATGGCGTAACACACTTCATCAAACACCCCCCACCTCCATACAACCACCCTAAACCAATTACATGTTTTAGCCGACATGCATCACTCACTTCGGCCTAAAACACTTCAAACACCCCCTACCTCCACAGAACCACCCTAAACCACTTACCTGTCTTAGCCGATTTGAATCTCTCACTTTGGACTCACACACTTCATCAAACACCCCCCACCTCCATAGAACCACCCTAAACCACTTACCTGTCATAGCCGACATGCATCACTCACTTCAGCATAACACACTTCATCAAACACCCCCCACCACCATAGAACCACCCTAAACCACTTACCTGTCTTAGCCGATCTGCATCACTCACTTCGGACTCAAACAGTGCATCTAACACCCCCCACCTCCATTGAACAACCCTAAACCACTTACCTGTCATAGCAGACATGCATCACTCACTTCGTCCTAAAATACTTCATCAATGACCCCCCCACCTCCATAGAACCACCTTAAACCACTTACCTGTCATAGCCGACATGCATCACTCACTTCGGCCTAACACAATTCATCTAACACCCCCCAACTCCGTAGAACCACCCTAAAACACTTATCTGTCATAGCCGATTTGCATCACTCAATTCGGACTCAAACAGTGCATCTAACACCCCCCACCTCCATAGAACCACCCTAAACCACTTACCTGTCATAGCCGACTTGCATCACTCACTTCGGCACTCAACACAGTGCATCTAACATCCCCCACCTCCATAGAACCACCCTAAACCACTTACCTGTCATGGCCGATTTGCATCACTCACTTCGGACTACACACACTTCATCAAACAACCCCCACCTCCATAGAACCACCCTAAACCACTTACCTGTCTTAGCTGGAATGCATCGCTCACTTCGGATTCAACCAGTGCATGTAACACCCCCCACCTCCATAGAACCACCCTAAACCACTTACCTGTCTTAGGCGGCATGCATCGCTCACTTCGGATTCAACCAGTGCATGTAACACCCCCCACCTCCATAGAACCACCCTAAACCACTTACCTGTCATAGCCTACATGCATCACTCAATACGGCCTAACACACTTCATCTAATACCCCCCACATCCATAGAACCACCCTAAAACACTTACCTGTCATAGCCGACATGCATCACTCAATTCGGCCTAACAGAGTGCATCTAACACCCTCCACATCCATAGAACCACCGTAAAACACCTACCTGTCATATCCGACATGCATCACTCACTCACAAACAGTTGAAAATATTTTGTTGAAAAAATGACTAAGTAATTTTGGGTGAGGGTGTGAGAACCATACCCATCGCCAAACCAGCTGAGGATGAGAGGGTGCCCCTTTGTGGGCATGAATTGGCTTCATGTACCACCTGGATGTCAAAAAGGTTATGTTGAAAAAAATATTTTGTTGGAAAAATTACTAAGTATTTATGGGAGAGGGTGTCAGAACCAGATCCTCCGCCGAAGCATCTGAGGCCGAGAGGGTGCACCTTGGTGGGCATAAAGCAGCTCTATGTACTGCCTGGATGTCAAAAAAGTGATGTTGAAAAAATATTTTGTTGGAAAAATTACTAAGTATTTATGGGAGAGGGTGTCAGAACCAGACCCTCCGCCGAACCGGCCGAGGCAGAGAGGGTGCACCTTGGTGGGCATAAAGCAGCTCTATGTACTGCCTGGATGTCAAAAAAGTGATGTTGAAAAAATATTTTGTTGGAAAAATTACTAAGTATTTATGGGAGAGGGTGTCAGAACCAGACCCTCGCCGAACCGGCCGAGGCCGAGAGGGTGCACCTTGGTGGGCATAAAGCAGCTCTATGTACTGTCTGGATGTCCAAAAAGTGATGTTGAATTTTTTATATCTGATTCAATTGATGTCCATGGGGAAAGGGTCAGGTTCAATTGATTTCAAAGGGGAGACAGTGTATATGACCTTATACGAGCTGTGTGACACCTCTGGGCATGAAAAAATAGCACAGAGTGCCTGGAATAAAGAGCATTTTGTGTAAAATAACTAAGTCAGTGCAGTCTGGATGAACTTTTGATCCATGTTGACCGTGAGAGTGACTGTAACCGAGGAGGGTGTGTGTGCCACCGCATTGACAACTTGCCCCAGGCCCCTGGAGGTGCTGAAACAACAGGTAAGTATGGTGATTTATCCTAGCAGGTGCACTTGAGCTCCAAAGGGACAGTGTCAGTGTGCTCTTCTCATTCTCCTCTCTCTATGGTGTGACTTTTGAGAGAATCAGAGAAAGTCCAAATATTTCACGCAAAAAATTGAAACTGTCTGTTTGTTATAAAACATACACATTTTTAAGAACTTTTGAACAGTACAATTCTCAATATGTCAACTATGTATGTATGTATCTATCTATCTACCTATCTATGTGACTTTAATATCATTTTTATTGCATGTATGTAACTAACAACTCTCTAAAATGTTTATTTATCTAAGAAATGGCTGTCCACGAACCATATATTTGCCACCATTCAAATAAATTGTACTTGGGCACTTTCTTCAAGACAGCAAAAAGACAAAAGTGCCCATGTGCAATTTATTTGAATGTTGGCAAATACATGGTTCGTGGACGATCATTTGTATGGCTTTTCTTGCTATTTGAATGCAACATTATCCATCAAACATCCTGAATAGCACTCCACATACTCAATGAAACCAATTTATACCACTTACAACTCATAATACTGTATTTTTTGCATTAAAATGATTGCCCATGAACCATGTATTTGGTGTCCATTAAATAAGCTGCAGATGGGACCTTCATTTTGGGCTTAGAAATTTTTTGAGGAGAAATTGCCACACTCATTATTTATACGACTTTAATAGCATGTCTATGAAATATTATCAATATTGCACCCTGTATAGCACTCAACATACTCAATGGAACCCACTTATGCAACTTTCAACTCTTTAGAATGTATAATTAGCTAAAAAATGGCTGTTCACGAACCATGTATTTGCCACCAATCAAATAAATTGTACGTGGGCACTTCCTACAAGACGGCACAAAGGTGCCCACGTGCAATTTATTTGAATGGTGGAAAATACATGGTTCGTGGACGGTCATTTGTATGGCTTTTCTAGTTATTTGCATGCAAAATTACCAGTAAATCATCAAGAATATCACTCAAAATCATCAATGGAACCCATTTATGCAACTTACATCTCAAAATATTGTATATTTCGCTAAAAAATTACTGTCCACGAACCATTTATTTGCCACCATTCAAATAAATGTTACGTGGGCACTTCCTAGAAGACGGCACAAATGTGCCCACGTGCAAATTTATTTGAATCGTGGAAAATACATGGTTCGTGGACGGTCATTTGTATGGCTTTTCTAGTTATTTGCATGCAAAATTATCAAAAAATCATCAAGTATATCACTCAAAATAATCAATAGAACCCATTTAGTCATCTTACATCTCAAAATATTGTATATTTCGCTAAAAAATAACTGTCCACGGACCATGTATTTGCCATCATTCAAATAAATTGTACGGAGCTTCGCTATGGCCTGCACCATATATGATGCGGGCCGTTGCGAGAATTGACAGCCAGATTCTAAGTCCAGCGAGGGTGGGTTTCACGGTGGCGCCCCGGGGGACCATGCTAGGAGCGCGTTTCAGGGCGTTTGGAGTCTTGGAGCTTTTTTGGTGGCCCATGGCAGGCTTGGGATCAGGCCTTAGGGATATAGGGATAAAAACCACCACGCTCATGTGGGATTGCCATAACATTTGCCGGGAAGATGGCAGAGATCCGAAACCGAGTCCTCCCCCCCATTTTCAACGGCTCTCTTTCCAATGGCGTCTCTTTGAGGTCGGCAAGTGCCTCAACTTGATTTACCCTCATAAGACGTGCCATTTATGTCTTAGAGACTCGGCACCAAGTCGATTGGTACTGGCCTCTATATGACTTTAGTAGCATGTATATGAAACATTATCAATAAAACACACTGTATAGCACTCAACATACTCAATGGAAACCACTTATGCAACTTACAACTCTTTAGAATGTATAATTAGCTAAAAAATGGCTGTTCACGAACCACGTATTTGCCACCATTCAATTAAATTGTACATGGGCACTTCCTGTGTGACCTGGTGAAAATAACCTTACATTTTATGCTAAGACCTAGGGGCTTCGAGTACTTCATCTTTGTGCTCTCATAAACTACGTATTTAAAAATTAGTGTCCCTCAGATGTTGGGAAGTACTTTATAAAATATCAAGAAAAATATTAAGGAAAAATAATTGTCACTTTTCATTCACAAGTCAGCCAATTAAGCACTGAACGAACGCATTCAGACTTCAAAATTTGCACACTGTCTAATGGTCCCCTGAGAAGCTCTAGATTTCAAATAGGAGTCATTTGGAGATTTCTGAGGGGTGTCCACAAAACACCTATAGAAATGAATGGAATAAATTGCTCTTGGGATGCACCCTGGCAGCGTGCCCAGAGGTCCCAGAGACCCCAAATTTCACGCAATGACACGTCGAGTGCCCCTTATTGTCATACTCAGGGGACTAATGCCTAGAATGAAAAACAATATTTTTCATTATTTTCAACAGATCTCCCTGCTTGTCATAGGAATCAATGAGACAGCCTACCCTGTAGGCCCATGTGCATCAGTACATTCATCAGAGGCTTTAATACTTAGCAAGCACCTACGGCCTCCAAATTCTAGATCCTAATATGAGGGCCCCTAACGGTCGAGGATCTCAAATTTCAACGTCCTGAGGCCTTCGGAACCCCCTTTTCTAGACTTCCCACTTGACCTTTAAAGAAGTGCAATTCAATAAGTGTTTCGTGGACCACCTTGAATTAGCTGCTAAGACCTGGGGGCTTCGAATGCCTCATTGTAGGGCCCTTAGAAACAACATATTAATAAGCCTTGACCCTCAGAGTTTGGGAAGTGCTTTAAAAAAGAAATCAAGAAAATTATAACTTTTTATAAATTATAAAAATTAATAACTTTTAAGCTCTTAACAAAGTCATTCAGCCTTCAAACTTTGCACACTTACTAAGGGGCCCCTGAGAAGCTGTATATTTCAAATTGGAGTCATTTGGCGCTTTCTGAGGGGTGTCCACGAAACACCTATAGAAATGGATGGTATAAATTGCACATGGGATGTGCCCTGTGGCAATGTGCCCAGAGGTCCCAGAGACACCAAATTTCACATAGTGACCCCTCGTGGGACTCTTGAGGACATAATAAGAGTTCTAAGGATTTCAGTGGTTTTTAATCGAACGTCAGAAAACGGCTTTAAATGACTCTGGGCAGGCACAGCAGGCCCCCACCGTGTGCCCCATGATGAAATGGATTAAAAAATGTAACAAAAAATAATTTGTGTTAGGAACGCATAAAAACACACTTAGAGGGGGCATGTGGGACGCCTGGCGCTGCCTGGCACGAATTAGGGCGATGTGTGGCATCAGGGGCCACACTGGGGGCAAAGGCATGCCATAGTGATATTTAGTAGGTAAGGGGACAAATAGTGGTTCTGTGGACAACAGGAATCCCATGTAGAAGAATAGTGGGTAAGGTGGTCAAAAAGAGGCTCTGTGGACGCTGTTTACATTACTAAATGCCCCGTGGGCAGTTGGGGGTCAGTGGACCGACCCCAAAGTGACCATGACAATGCAAGAGTGCCCCTAGAGGTGTCCATACGGCGAGATAATGGGGAAACCAAACATTACCCCAAAGTAATGGGGAAGTGCCACATGGCCTACAAGCTAGTGGGCAAGTGGGCATCCATGTAAGGTGTACAATCCATCGCACCAAATATGCGTCCAATTTAAATGAATAGGGCTTAATCCCACGAACTGCCTACATTCCCTTACTTTTGCAGTGCATAGCTGCCTTCTAGTGA
>NC_059368.1:0-105000 GCF_019703515.2 Myxocyprinus asiaticus
CCCTAACCTACCTAACCCTAACCCTAACCTAACCTAACCCTAACCCTAACCCTAACCCTAACCCTAAACCCTAACCCTAACCCTAATACACAGGAGATCCTGGGTTCAAATCCCAGCAGTGCCTTTGTAGTTTGTTGTGGTCACTGAGTCTCTAAGATGTAAACGGCACTTTGTAGGAGGGCCAATCGGGTTGAGGCACTTGCTGAGCTCGTAGAGACTCGGTTGTAGCACCACTGGAAAGAGCACCCTCGAAAATAGGGGGTAGGGCTTGCTTTCATGCCTCTATCACCTTCCTGGCAAAAGTTATGGCAATCCGGCATGAGCATGGTGGTTTTCATCCCTATATCCTAACCCTAACCCTAACCTAACCCTAACCTAACTTAACCCTAACCCTAACCTTCCTGGCAAAAGTTATGGCAATCCGGCATGAGCATGGTGGTTTTCATCCCTATATCCTAACCCTAACCCTAAACCCTAACCTAACCCTATCCTAACCTAACCCTAACCCTATATCCTAACCCTAACCCTAACTAATCTTAGCAGTGCTTATCTGACAGTGACTGTGCTATCTGGCCCCTCCTGAGGATAGGAGGTCCTGACACCTCCTATTGAAAGTGTGTTCAGTTCTTAATTCTTGGGAAGTTGATTTCCTTACTACAGAGAGTGTAACCTCAGAGTGTTGACAACACAACATGATGAGCTCTGTGGTGCAATGGATAGCGCATTGGACTTCTAGATTGAAAAATGTGGCCATTCAAAGGTTGTGGGTTCAAGTCCCAACAGAGTCACTGTCTTAGTCAATTTGCTAAGCACACTTGGCCAACAAACAAATCTATCTGACCACCTAAACTCTTTTCTCAAACACATTCGTGTTCTCAATAGCATGGCCTACTCATTGATCTGATGACCTCCCATGGAGACTTTGCAGCAAAAGGTGCTGTGGCTTAGTTGGTTAAAATGCTTGCCTAATACACAGGAGATCCTGGGTTCAAATCCCAGCAGTGCCTTTGTAGTGTGTTGTGGCCACTGAGTCTCTAAGATGTAAACGGCACTTTGTAGGAGGGCCAATTGGGTTGAGGCACTTGCTGACCTCGTAGAGACACGGTGGTGGCACCACAGGAAAGAGCACCCTTGAAAATAGGGGGTAGGGCTTGCTTTCGTGCCTCTATCACCTTCCTGGCAAAAGTTATGGCAATCCGGCATGAGCATGGTGGTTTTCATCCCTATATCCTAACCCTAACCCTGTCTTAGTCATTTTGCTAAGCTCACTTGGCCAACAAACAAGTCTATCTGACCACCAAAACTCTTTTCTCAAACAAACACTTTCATCCTCTCAATAGCATGGCCTATTCCTTGATCTGATGACCTCCCATGGAGACTTTGCAGCAGAAGGTGCTGTGGCTCAGTTGGTTAAAGTGCCTGTTTAGTAAACAGGAGGTTGTGGGTTCAAATCCCAGCAGTGCCTTTGTAGTGTGTTGTGGCCACCGAGTCTCTAAAATGTAAATGGCACTTTGCAGGAGGGCCAATCGGGTTGAGGCACTTGCTGACCTCATAGAGACTCGGCAGTGGCACCACTGGAAAGAGCACCCTCGAAAATGGGGGGGGTAGAGCTTGCTCTCATGCCTCTATCACCTTGCTGGCAAAAGTTATGGCAATCTGGCATGAGCATGGTGGTTTTCATCCCTTTACCCTAACCCTAACCCTGATGGTAGCAGTGAGAACCATCAGGTAGGCAGTATCGCAGCATCAGGACATTCACTTGGTGAATGTCTGTCTCTCATCTGTGTCTCAAAAGGCGCTTCATCAATAAAATGAATGAATACTACTCTCGTTGCTGTTATGATTGTTCTTATTCCATCGATGAAAACGAAACAACTTTTGCTCTTCATAAGAAAACAATGGCTTGATAATTGAGAAACTATTGGCAGTACCCTTTAGCATGTACAACTGCTTGACACTATAGCGGCACCCAGTTTCAATGCCTGTCTATGGGAGCGAGAGATTTTTTTTGTTTGTTTTTAACCCCGGGGGGCTAAGGGCTAGGGGCTAGGGTTATCTAGAGATCTAACCCCAACTAACCCCAGCTGTCTGGGGTTAGCCCTAGTGGACTGATGGAGAATTGCACTTTACCACTTACCCCTTTAAACCTATTGCTCACTTTATGAAATAAAGTTATTAGGGCAATATTTGATGCAGTATATTCTCTCATTTTTTTTATTTATTCATTTAGTTAGTTATTTTTTTTACAAGTCCTTCTGTTATTTATTTTCATTTATTTCATTTTTGGAAACATTTCTTTCATAAAATGAACTGAACTCAAGTTGGGAATCTGCCCAAAAAAAAAAAAGATTCCTCCTCACAAACAAGTAAATTAATGTCATGCAATAATGATAACCGTAATAAAAAGCTGACACATTACTTAAAAGCTTAATTAGTTGGTTAGTTAGTTAGTTAGTTCATATCATATATGTTCATATCATATCGCCATAGCCAAGCCCCGTATCTCCGCAAGCGTAACTCGACAACGCGGCAACCTAGGCGCATGGACCCTGCTGCCAGGAGTCCAGTGTCACGGGCCACATCCACCCGCCAGAGGACACGCCTCTGGCCACGGCCCCTCGTGGAGCCAGCCCCGGGAAACGCACGCCGCGGGTCTGTCGCTACCGCTTGCCGGGGCCGTGGCAGGGCGAGGCCGGTGCCGATCGACCCGGCCCGCCCCCAAACGGGGGGGTATGACTCGCCGCAGAGTCTCTAAGGCGTAAACGGCACTTCTTACGAGGGCCAATCGGTTGAGGTGCTCGCCGACCTCGGAGAGACTCGGCGGTGGCGCCATTGGAAAGAGCGCCCTCGAAAACGGGAGGGTAGGGCTCGCTATCGTGCCTCTGCCACCTTCCCGGCAAAAGTTATGGCGATCCGGCACGAGCGTGGTGGTTTTCATCCCTATATCCCTAACCTAAAGGCCTGACCCAAGCCTGCTACGGGCCCCCAAAAACGCTCCCCACAAACCTTCACCAGTCGACTCCAAACGCCCTGAAACGCGCTCCTAGCACGGTCCCCCGGGGCGCCCACGGGAGAACCCGTCCTCGCTGGACTTAGAATCCGGCTGTCAGTTTTCGCTACGGCCAGCACCATATGTGATGCGGGCCATAGCGAAGCCCCGTATCTCCGCGAGTGTACCTCCCAGAGTCACGGGGCCAGTGCTGGTGTTCTCGGCCACCCTGAAAACCCCCGGGCGGGCCTGACTATCAGACTGCCAGCACCTTCGGCGTAGCGGCCACCCACGAACCAACGTTTTTCCATAGACTCGCATTGTGTAGACTGCCATCCAGTGGGAAAACAAAAACGGGAGTCAACATTGTGTCACAGACTTGCATTCGTTCCATCTGGCTTCACGGAGCGACCCGTTCAACGGACAACCTTTGCTGTTACGCTCTGTGGACATCTGTCACGGTCGTAGCGCCACCAACTGGCGGAAGGAAGCGTGTGGCTGTTAACAGACTTTGAAATATCCCTGTGCATGCTCTGAAACCAGTGAGCTTTTGCAACTGGCACTGCAGTGGAAAAGAGCACCTTAAACCAGTTTGGGTACTAACAACTATTGCCTCAGAGTTTTGGCAGGGCTTGCTCTGTTCACCTGGGTTCACTTGTTTTATTTGTTATTTATACCCTTAGAGTAGGAATGAAATACAGCAGTCTGTTGCTGACTTTGTACAGTAGAAGATGAAGTTGCATTAAATGACCGCTAGATGGAGCCTCGATACCGCTCTATAAGCTTTTGTACAATTACACCTGTTCCTGTCACGGTCGTAGCGCCACCAGCTGGCGGAAGGAAGCGTGTCGCTTTTAACAGACTTTGAAATATCCCTATTACGTTCACCTGAATTGCTTCCCACATTTTTATAGAATAATGTCAAGACAGTGCAGATTTAAAATTCTGAGGGGATCCCTGAAATCATGGCAGCGCGTTTGTATTTTGCAAAGCATACCCTGAAACAAGTAAGGTTTTGCAATTGGCACTGCAGTGGAAAAAGAGTACCTTAAACCAGTTTGGGTACTAACAGCTATTGCCTCAGAGTTATGGCAGGTCTTGCTCTATTCACTTGGGTCCACTTATTTTATTTGTTGTTTATATCCTTAGAGTAGGAATGAAATACAGCAGTCTGTTGCTGACTTTATACAGTGCTTTAAATGACCACTAGATGGAGCCTCGATACCGCTCTGTAATTCATCTTTATAGAAAATCAGCTGTAATGTGTGTAATGTCTCAAAAACATGAATATCCAACAATCCTGGAAACATAAACAATTTGATGAAAAAATCTCTATAGCTTGGTATTATTGAAAAATTCACAACATAGTCTCGCTGTCTACATATGTGGCCACATTTTAGGAAAACTATTTTCTCTACATAAATTTTTTTTATTTATTTATTACTTGTTTATTAGTTGCTGCTACATGGTAAATCAAAAACGCACAGAGCAGTCATGTGGGGGTTGGGGTTAGGTTAGGTTAAAGATATTTTATGGCTAGCTTAGGTTAAAGATATTTTATGGCTAGACTAAGTAAATGGAAAAACTATTGTAGTCTATCTTAACAAAATACAAGACACCATCTGCTGAAAATATATATTTAGACTCAAATAAGTTATCATAAAGAATCGATTTTGTGGATTTCTAAGATTTATTTCTGTGTAGAAGCCCTGTGTCTCCAAACACATCAGAATTCAGCTTGTTTAGTCTGTAGACCAACCCCATTTTACAGATGACTTCTCTGCTTACCAGCCTATTGAAATACTGTATGACTCTGGGACTACATAAATCCAAAATTAGTACCTCTTTCCTTCAGAAAATGCATGCTGAACAATTGAGCCTAGAAAAAATGTCTCCTGATTATCCTTGTTGCAGACTGTAACTTCCTTAACCATTTTTGCTTTGCAGGCAGCCTCGAAATATCCTATTTTATGACATCTTCTGCATTTTTCCCTCTTTTGAGCCCCTTTGCATCATATGTATCTTTTGTTGCTCCAAATTCAGTGTTCTGCAAGCTCATACACTCCTAAAAAATGTCATGACTGATTCACCCACCTGATTTTGTTTGTAAAAGCATGCATGTTCATGAATTATGTTCTGCTTTGGAACAAAGTGTTCATCCAATTTAGCCATGACTCAACATACTTTATCTCCTCATCCTCCACAAAAGTAGATACATTGTATATTGGCTCCGCATCCCTGCACATTGAGTAAAGCAAGGAGTTCGCCTGCACTTCCTTGCATGGATATGTGATTGTGTGTATATGATTTTTGTGTGTTTTCTCATGTTTTAAGTTGTAATGTTTTATGTATTTTAGAGCTTTACAGCAAACATATGCTGCAGAGTCATTTTCATGCTACGCACTTAACTACACTGCTTCTCCGAGCGTTGCGCCTCAGAAATGACTAACTCCATGCAGAGAGGTTAGCTTTTCAAAAGCCATTGACACCGGCACAGCCATGTCATCCAGCAAATATTCTATATAGTACTCTCCCCAAAGACAAAAGTGCAAACTCTAAGTTTACCACAATTCACAAAATAAATGAAAGAAATTGTATCAAATTCACACCGTCTACTCCCAGCATGCACTTAGATAGGGCATTAATTAGCTTGTATTATGCTTCAACCACCCATGTTGTGGTATTATACTTTGTGAAAAGAGAACAAAATATAGGTTGATCTATGACCTCAACTACAATCTCAAAATGCTTAAAAAATAATTATTGTAATTATAAAATATGAAAACAGTTTGACACAGGGAAAAATCCCTCTAAAATCCCCCTTTTGAGCCCCAGATGTTGTCAGATCCTACAATCAACCTTATGCCTATACAATAGTAAAATTTGTAACTTTGAATTTGCACACATGAAAGTTATTTTTTTAAGCTTTCTTGGTTGCCTTGGGTGAGAAAGAATTGAACAACAGTCAATCATGGTGTGAAACATAATTTTCATTAAATTAATTAATACGTTTTAATTCTGATGGTACCATAATTTTTCACATTTGCACAGTCATTATCACTTGCAAATGCAGCTGAAAATCTTGTACTTTACAGCCCTGTTGTGAAATGTGTTTTACAACTCTATTTGCAAATATTATTGTTACCATTTTTTTCTGTCTCTATACCCCTGCACAAAAATAAAAAAACAATTAATTTGTTTTGTAATTTAGCAGAATATTGTCTCCAAAATGAAACAAATGTAAATAAAATTTTGCTTCATGAGGCAACATAAAGGGAGGAAGATTTTGTTATGATAAACTGCATTTAATAGACAAAAAGGGGACAGAACAAGTCATATTATATGCTTGCTTGTAGGCTTGGTGTCTTCATTCTGTGGTGTCTCATCTTCATTATTCATCCTTGCTCTTCAGTACATCAGAAGACAAGACAATTAATTTTACATTCCTAGTTACATACTAAAAATGTATTCATTTGAAAAAGTTTACAGATTATGGGTTAATGATTTGGAACTTTGTGCAGTACCTTTCCAATATCACGGCTTTTGGCTCTCAGCTTGTTGACCTGGGACTCAGCGATGTCAGCACGCTCCTGAGCCTCCTCCATCTCATGCTGCACCTTCCTGTACCTGGACAGGTGAGTGTTGGCCTGTTCCTCCTGTGATGGTTACACAAGATATCCAGCTCATTTCATTGGATAGTTTGGGACACGATGCATGTCAAGCTTAAGACACTTAATAATAGACTCACAGCTTCCTCAGCCTGGCGCTTATAGGCCTTCACTTTCAGCTGCAGCTTGTCTACCAGATCCTGCAGTCTAGTCACATTCTTCTTGTCTTCTTCAGTCTTTGAGTGTCAATAATAGGAATTGTCTTTGTTAAACTCTGTTTGTTATTATATAAGGTGGTTTATATATTTCAAATTCCTGTGAGTTTTACCTGGTAGGTGAGCTCCTTCACTCTCCTCTCATATTTGCGCACTCCTTTTACAGCATCAGCACCACGTCTCTGTTCAGCTTCAACTTCAGACTCCAACTCGCGCACCTTCAGTAAAGTGTTTGTTGTAATACAAGGAATCTCTACCATGTTCAGGACAACCAAGGATCAATTGTGCTAAGCTCTTGAGTACTCAAACCTACCCTGGACTCCAGTTTCTGGAGCTGTTTCTTGCCACCTTTCATGGCCAGACTCTCAGCCTCATCTAGACGGTGCTGCAGATCTTTGACAGTTACCTCCAGGTTCTTCTTCATCCTTTCCAGGTGAGCACTGGTGTCCTGCTCCTTCTTCAGCTCCTCAGCCATCATGGCAGCCTGAAATAAAAAACAAACTTAACTAGGCTTTATTTACAACTTTTCTGATGGTGACATATGGTAGCACATTGCAGCTAAACATAAGTCAAAGAACTGTAAACCAAAAAAAAAGAAAATATAAATAAGAGATTAAAGACTCACATCAGTTATGGCTTTCTTGGCCTTCTCCTCTGCATTTCTGGCCTCTTGGACTGCATCATCTACCTCACCTTGAACCTGAACCAGATCAGCCTCAAGCTTCTTCTTGGTGTTAATGAGACTCGTATTCTGTGGAACAGAAGCAGATTTCATCCAGTGATGCTTTTATCTGTCTTGTAAGTGCACTTTTCCAGGTTGGTATAGTAATCATTTTTCATACTTGAGAGTGTAGCAGTCCGACACGCTCACTGGCATCAACCAGCTCCTGCTCTGCCACTTTGCGGCCTCTCTCTGTTTGCTCCAGTGCAGCTCTCAGCTCCTCAATCTCTGCTTGCATCAGATTATTTCTGCGCTCCACCATGGCAACCTGCTCCTTCATGTCCTCCTGTCCTCTGACAGCATCATCAAGGTGCAGTTGGGCATCCTGTGACAGTTTAGGAAGTCAATCATATTTTTAATTAGGATTTGGTTAGTTCAAATTAGGTGGGTTAGGATTTCAGACATAAAAAAATTCATAATGACATTTAGCAGAAAGAATAATACCTTGAGCTGGCCTTGGATGTTCCTGAGCTGCTTCTGGGCCTCAGCAGCCTGGCGGTTGGCATGACTCAGCTGAATCTCCATCTCATTAAGATCTCCCTCCATCTTCTTCTTGACTCTAAGGGCATCATTTCTGCTCCTGACCTCAGAGTCCAGGGTGCTCTGCATTGAATCAATCACTCTTTGGCTGTTTCTCTTTATCTGTTCCATCTCCTCATCTTTCTCAGCCAGCTTCCTGTCAATCTCACTCTTGACCTGGTTCAGTTCCAGCTGGACACGAAGAATCTTAGACTCTTCATGCTCCAGTGTGCCCTACAAAGGAAATAGAAATGTAACAATTCAAACATCTTATCTGATTTGGTAATATTACTGAAAACAATAGTATCATAGTTTTAGTATTGTTACAAAAGAATAGTACCTCAGCTTCTTCAAGTGCAGTCTGGATCTCAGCTTTCTCTGACTCCACTGTCTTTTTGGATTTCTCTAACTCATGAATGCTCTTTCCAGTCTCTCCAAGCTGCTCCGTTAGGTCAGAAATCTCCTCTATACAATTTAAAGTAAAGAATGGTAAAATAAGCTGTTTTAATGCATTTTTAAAATCCTTGATGCACAAATAAAAATGGCATTTACGTTGCAAATTCTTGTTCTCCCTCTTCAGGGTCTCCAACTGGTCAAGAGCTTCCTCATAGGAGTTCTTCATCTTGAAAAGCTCAGTGCTAAGAGAACGAGCTTCTTTATGAGCACCTTCCAGTTCAGCCTGGCTTTCTTCATACTTCTGTTTCCACTCTGCCAGAACCTGTGAATGAAGGAAATGTAGTCATCATTAAATGGATCATTAGTCCATGGACCAAAGTTTAGATTTGTAGATGATTCCATGTCTTACTTGCCTTATCAAAGTTTCTCTGCTTTTTGTCAAGGTTGGCTGCCAATGCATTTGCCCTCTCCACATCAATCATGAGGTCCTCTACTTCACCCTGCAGTCTCTGTTTGGTCTTTTCCAGAGAGGCACACTTGGAGTTCACAGCCTCAATGGATTCTTCAGCTTCCTGAAGACGTTGGGCCAACTTTTTCCTGAGGAAAGATGTATGAAATGATTATATTTTATCTATTAAATCTGGGCTGCTCAACACTATTTTGATGGACTTACTTAGCTTCCTCAAGCTCTTCAGTACGTTGGATAGCATCAGTCTCATATTTGGTTCTCCACTGAGCTACCTCACTGTTGGCTTTAGACATTCCACGCTGCAGTTCAGCTTTGGCCTCCTGTTCCTCCTCAAACTGCTCTCTGAGTAAATCACAGTCATGGCGGGCAGACTGGACCGCGTGGGCCAGGGCATTTTTGGCCTGCAAGAAAGCATATTTCTAAATTTTAGAACAATTTGATTTCTTTTCGGTGATTCTCACATTAAATTTCTATGGAAAAGCTAAATCAATTTTGTGTAACTCTACCTTGATTTCCTCCTCAGTATGCCTCTTAAGCTCCTCAATTTGCTGTGTATAGGCCTGTTTCCCTCTAGTTAATTGTGAAACAAGTGCTTCTTTCTCTTCCAGTTGGCGGCTAAATTCACCTTGGAAACAGGTTAAGAATATCTATGTAAGCATGAAATATCATGAAAAGCATATGTTTTATTCAAACATTATATTTAATTTTTTTAAAGTCTTTAGCTAATTGTCCTGTGTTATACCATTTTCAGTCTGTAGTCTTGCTCGTTGTGCATTGATGTCATTCAGTTGGCGAATATTTTCATCACTCTTGGCCTTGATTTCACTCAGTTGATCTTCAAGGGTTCGACACATCTTCTCTAAATTAGTCTAATAAGATACAAACATTAAGTACATGTGTCTTTTAAAGGTGCATTATTGTTTAATGACCCTCTAGTGACATTGATGTGGTTACCTTTGATTTAGCCACAGCCTCCATGTTGCTTGATAAGTCATCAATCTCCATCTTGTATTCACTCTTCTCTTTCTCCAGCTTCTGCTTGACACGCTGGAGGTTGTCAATCTGTTCACCCAGCTCAGCCACACTGTCTGCTTGCTTCTTTCGGAGAGCTGCTGCTGTAGCTTCATGCTGCAAGGTGGACTCTTCAAGATCACGACGCAACTTCTGGAATTCAGCTTCACGTCTCTTATTCATCTCAATCTGGGCAGCGGTTGCTCCACCAGCTTCCTCAAGCCTCTCACTGATCTCTTCAAGTTCCCTAGAGAGATCAGCTCTCTGCTTCTCCACTTTAGCACGAGCAGCTCGCTCAGCCTCGATTTCTTCTTCCAGCTCCTCAATACGGGCCTTATTACAGAAAAAAATCGAATTACCTTGGTAAACTGGTAACATGGCTTTAACTAGCAGTATACCTACTTCACATTTTAACATAAAATCTAAATTACCTGAAGTTCTTTGATCTTCTTCTGAAGCTGTGCTCCCAAAGACTGTTCATCTTCAATCTTGCTTAGAAGCTGACTTATCTCAAAGTCCTTCCTGTTTTGTAAAATTATTGTTTCATTAAATCAGCTATTTAAATACCTGGCACAGGTGTTCTGGCACAATGATTCTTGCACACGTCTAACTTCTACTCACTTTTTGATCTTCTCATCTGATTGCTGCTTTTCATTCTCCAGGTCCATTATGGACTCCTGTGCCAGTTTCAGATCACCCTCAAGTTTCCTCTTTGCTCTCTCAAGGTCCATACGGAGCTTCTTCTCTTGCTCCAGTGAGCCCTCAAGCTATTGTCATAGAAACCAGTGCATTAAAATGTGATATACAACAACAAAACAATGTAATATTTATCTTCTCATTGGTTTATGGCATTATTTTCATGCCAAGCATCTTACATCATCCACTTGCTGCTCAAGCTTTGTCTTAGCTTTAGTCAGAGTGTTGACTTTGTCTTCCTCTGCCTGAAGGTCATCAAGAGTCTGCTGGTGTGACTCTTGGAGGGCTTTCTTCTCTTTGGTCAGCTTGGCAATGCTCTCATCCTGAGAGGCCATCTCCTCAGTCAGATTTTTCACCTAAATGAAAATGTTGTTCAGTGCTTTCATTCACAAGAGCCTGACCAATAAGCAGAGTGTAGAATATGTGATTCAAATGTGAACCTTATTTTCAGTTGCATGTTTCTCCTTCTCCACTTTTGCCAAGGTGAGCTCCAAGTCATCAATATCTTTCTTCAGCTCAGAGCATTCATCTTCCAGTTTCCTCTTCTTTGCAGTCAGTTCAGCATTGATTTCCTCTTCATCCTCCAGTCTCTCAGTTGTCTCTTTGAGTTTGGCCTCGAGCTGGATCTTGCTTTTAATGAGACCTTCACATCTCTCCTCAGCATCAGAGAGATTTTCAGATTCCTGTTTATTGAGATTAACAAGTTTAATGTCTTGATTTTTGATCTAGCTGATACTATGCATTATGCAGGCACATTTAGTTATATGCCTGTGAGGTCCATATGTACTCTACAATAAGAACTGAAATACCTACAGCTGCTACTTGCAGCTGAAGGTCATTTTTCTCCTGTAGGAGTGACACCATTTTCTCCTCAAGCTCCTTCTTCTTGGCCAGTGCCTTTGCTAAATCTTCTTTCATTTTCTCATAATTCTCCTTCATGGCTGCCATTTCTTTCTCAGTCTCTGCACTCTTCAAAAGAGGCTTGATCTTGAAATACAGCTTCATCCATGGCCAGTGTTTCACATTCATAAATGAGCGAATGTTGTATTGAATGCTATAAATTGATTCTCTGCATAAAATATAATTAACAAACAGTCATTACTCCTCTGTTCTAATCAGTAATATTTTAAAAAAAAATTTATAATTATACCTTCTCTCCATCATTTTGACAAACTCTCTCCTCATGAGGTATCCACGGCACAAAGCCTGAGTCATGGTAACCAGCAATGCTAATTTTTCATCTCTCATCTCCTCAAGAGCACCCAGAAGACCAGCTTTGAAAAACACCTACAGGAATAATTGAATGACAACAGGAGTATAATAATGAAGAAACTGTCCTTTATGAAGATTTGACCTTTTTTTTTTATGTGTAGCTCACCTTAGTGTGCCCAAACTTGTACTGGGTGTGGTCAACATCAATTGAGCCCAACAGTTTCTCTGAAGCCTTTTTGTTGTCAATAAACTGTCCCTCAGGGATGACACTAGCATTTAATACTTTGTATCTAGAAGATATTTGGGAGGATTGTTTTGTTTTGAAATGTTAAAAACAACCTAGAGTTTTTTCCTCTTGAGATGAAGTGCAAGTACTATATGCAATGATGTTTACCTCTGCTTGAAGTCACCATAGAGGATTCTGCTGGGGAAACCCTTTCTGCAAATTCTGATACCCTCTAGCACACCATTACACCTGAGCTGGTGGATGACCAGGTAGTTCTCCATCAGACCTGAAATTGAGTTGTTTTTAAGGATTTAAAAACTTTTAAAAATAAAAAAATAAAAAAACTGTGGGGCATTGAACACTTCAGGTATCAAATTTACCTGGAGTCTTGGACTCGTTAGGAATCAAACAGCGCACAAAGTGAGGGTGAGTGCTCCTCAGGTTAGTCATCAGCTTGCCCAAGTTCTCCTGTGGAATTGTTTATATAATTTGTTTATACATAGTATATTTAAAAGTAATTAAACTGACATGATATAGATAATCTCTATACCCTAAAAAGTGCAGACACAGTCTGGAAGGAACCACCCTTCTTCTTGCCTCCCTTCTTTCCACCACCTCCCTCTGCTGTTTAATTAAGAGATAAAAGTTTTCTTATTGTTGTTGTGCTGCTGTGAATGAACCCATTTAATAAGTCACTGTTTGCAGCATATTGACTCTTTTTGAAGGTTTATAATATTTTATATAATTCTGAAATTTGCTGAACAAGGGGTATGTTTAGTCTTGCATTTAGCACAGAGATATACCAATGGTCTTACCTTCAGATCCATGAGCGGCATACAGGAAGGCAAGAACTTTGAGTGATGACTTCTGGTAGAGTTGCACAACTGAATCATTCAGTGGATCCTTGTTCTTGTCCAACCAGCCCCCAATGTTGTAGTCAACAGTGCCGGCATAGTGCACCAGAGAGAAGTGGGCCTCTGCCTTGCCTTTGGCAGGCTTTGGCTTCTGGAAAGCTGCAGCTTTGCCGAGATGCTGATCATACAGCTTATTTTTGAAGCTTGTGTCTGTGGCCTTGGGGAACATGCACTCCTCTTCAAGGATGGAGAAGATGCCCATTGGCTGTATAAGGGACATTGACACTCAAGTACAACCTGTACATTTCATTTTGTGAATACTCTGAAAAGTTGTTTCTGAAAGCCCATTATCTTACCTTCTCAATAAGCTCAATGCAGGCAGCCAAGTCCATACCAAAGTCAATGAACTCCCACTCAATGCCTTCTTTCTTGTACTCCTCTTGCTCCAGCACAAACATGTGGTGGTTGAAAAACTGTTGCAGTTTCTCATTTGTGAAGTTGATGCAGAGCTGCTCCAAGCTGTTGAACTGATATTTAAACAGAGGCAAGTTATTTCTACCAACTGTTGCCTTTATATCCTGATTCTTAGAGATACATTAGTAGCTTATGCTCACATCGAAGATCTCAAATCCAGCAATGTCCAGCACACCAATGAAGTACTGTCTGGGCTGCTTTGTGTCCAACATCTCATTGATACGGATGACCATCCACAAGAACATTTTCTCATAGACAGACTTGCAGAGAGCTGAGACAGAATTGTTCACCTGAGAAATTAAGTTTGTTCTTTTAGTTCTCAAGAAGAATATCTCAGAGATATTTAAATATTTTCTACATTTTAATTGCTTTTATGTAGGTAAGTCTTAACCTGTGGGACTGTCTGGCCTTTGGTCACAAACTCATTTCCGACCTTCACTCTTGGGAAACACAAAGCTTTCAGCAAGTCAGCAGAGTTCAGGCCCATGAGGTAAGCGATTTTATCAGCCACTGAGGAACAACAGTTTTCCATTCAAATGTCTGTGTTTTAAAGAATGTTTGTTAACCCTTATCCTATGAAACTGAGTGTAAAACTTGAACAGATGCCTGATTTAAAAAAAAATAGGTGAGTTCACTTCTACAGTGCAATGCATGACTCTCACGCCCAGCGTGAGTACTGTAACCTGTTAATATAGGCATCATAAATAATATTCACTGTTTACTATTGCTTTCCTGTGCAGTATGAAATGGGCATAATACTACATCTTACCCTCAGTGCCGTCAGGTTCTGCCTGCTCCTCTCTCTGCTTCTGTTTGAACTTCATATTGCAATGATGCATCACAGCACCTGTTAGCTTGTAGATGCTCATTTTTTCATCAGCACTGAAGCCCAGAATGTCAATGGCGGTCTGTTTTTACACAGTGAAAATTGGAGAGAATTGAGAAGCGTTTGTTAGACTATGTCATGTATTCTACGCATTGTTTGACTTTATTTTTATTATTCAGTATATTCTGATGAATAATAATGTGTTTGTCCATTTACATCTGTGGCAATAAACTCCTCCACATCATTGATACTCTTGACAGTGATTTCACCCATGCTGATCATTGGATAGTCATATGGATTGGTGGTGATGAGCAGGGCCTCTGTAAAGAGTTGAAGTGTGGTATGTAAACAATGTTTCAAAACAAAAATTGTGTTTTATTAAACACAAATACTATAGATTTCTCACCAAGCAGTTCTGGCTTGTGTCCAGTCATGAGCTGGTAGAAGATATGGTAGCTCCTCTCAGCTGACAGCTGGAAAGTTACTCTTGACTTTTCCAGCAGATCTTTGACAACAGAACTTTGAATTTAAATGACTCATCCACATGTTAGCACAAAAATAAATCACATGTCTGTCTTGAAACAACACTACTCACAAGTTTCAATATCAGCTGAAGCCAGTTTTCCAGTGGTGCCAAAGTGAATCCTGATGAATTTACCCTAAAAAAGTTTTGAAAACATTAACCACAGTGTTGAACAACCAGCTTTGAAAAGTCAACTGAAAGTTTATAATGTTTCATCTAATTAGAGCAACTCACAAAACGGGAGGAGTTGTCATTCCTCACAGTCTTGGCATTACCATAAGCCTCCAGCAGGGGGTTGGCTGCAACAATTTGGTCCTCCAGTGATCCCTAGATATAATTGTAGAATTATGTTTAGATAAAGCACAATAATACTCTAAAATCAATACATTTGTTTCGAAGAGGTGTTCACAAACCTGCATTTTTCCAGGGACAGGTTCTGCCTTTTTGCCTCCAGACATTGCACCAACAGTTGCAAAATACTGAATGACACGTTTTGTGTTCACAGTCTTTCCTGCACCAGATTCTCCACTGGAGGTTCACACAAGATCTTCATTAGTCACATAAACCTCCATGGATTTTTAACTGAAAGGCTCACTCTTACATCAAAAGAAGAACATTTACTCATAGTAATGATTACTTACGTAATCAGAACAGACTGGTTCTCACGATCTGAAATAAAGTGAGTAGAGAGTCAAAGGCATTCAGATTTCCAACATATATAATGGAAGTTTATTTTTATTCATCATGTCACTTGTACAACAAATCCTCATTTGTTAGCACACTTCTAGAATCCACTTACCAGTGAGCATGAACTGATAAGCATTGTCAGAGATGGAGAAGATGTGAGGTGGGGCTTCAATCCTCTTTTTTCCTCTGTATCCAGCCACAACAACTGAATCGTACACTGGAAGCCACTTGTAGGGATTGACAGTGACGCAGAATAAGCCAGAGTAGGTCTGAAACAGAAATAGATTGTCCAGTTTCACACTTCAGCAATCACCTTTAACATCTTCTTATGAATAAAAAGTTATTCACATAGACGTACATAGATCATCCATGCTGCATAACGCTCTTTGAGGTTAAACAGCACGGCAGGCTCATTGAGGTGGGTCATCATGGCCATATCCTCAATTTTGTCAAACTTGGGAGGATTCATGGGGAAGATTTCATCTTCTTTCACCGTGACAGTCTGAAAAACAGTTATGAAGATGAATTAGACATTTTGTACTCACATCTCAAATTATTTTAATTTGAACATTCAAATACTCAACCACAATAACATTTGAAGTGGTTACTCATTATTCATTTATTATTCACTTACTTTCCCACCAACTAGAGTTTTGACAGTGGCTTTGCCACCTTCTCTGCTAACAAGAGTACCTTTCAGGTACATCTCATCAGCATCTACCACAAAGAAAGCTGTTTTGGCATCAAACGGGGTGTTCTGAGCCTCAATCCTCTCTCTTTCTGGCTTCCGGAGGAAAATGGCCGCTGGGCCAAAACACTCCATTTCACCATCACCCATGATGACTTTTCACTGTGGAGCACAATTAACACCAAAATGCTGTTATACTGTACACCTACTTAAATTTTACATGTTTATCCCTATGTTTGTTCACTCTTTAACTTTCCATTTTTACATATTTACTGCCTCATGCTTACTGTGACTTTTTCTTAATGTATATTTTATATTAATTAGTTTGCTCTGATATGAAAAGTTTTCATTAATAAAATGGTACTGTCAGCATCAGTTAAATAAGACTATGCAAAAAGTTTTGAGAAATGTAACTTTCATCATTTGCACTTCACCTTGTATGATGCCCAGAGAGATAAATAGCAGCCGTGATGTTTCTGAAAAGATTCTGTGAATGCAAACCAGTCAGAGTTGTAAAATAGTAGGTTATTTAAAAATATTTATAATTTCAGTTTAGACAATAATTCATAAATTTAAAAGAAAAAAAATTCAAAGGTCCAAATAAATGTTACTCAGAGCTGCTAAACAATGTTGAATCTCCCCCACCTTTTTGCTGGGTCAGTGTGAGTCTTAGGGGTCAGGGGCTGCCTTTTATATAGTTTCATTACACACACTCAGCAGAACTGTCCAGCTGGATTTGGTCATGTAATATTACTTGGTATGATGTTTCTCTGCACCCGTGGAAAACAGCAAGATACTCTCATTCATTGACAGGAATATAAATATTCATGTTTTACCTCAACTATACACAATGTTTTCATATTAAATATCTTAATGTTGAGATGTTTTTATTTAAATTAATAGCCTAATGTTAATAGACATTGATATTCCAGATTTTTGGATAATATGCATAATATGAATTTTACGCAATTCATGCTGAAGTCGGATGCAGTTTTTTTTTTTTTTAAATGCTTTTGTCTTTATACAGAAGAGTGTTCCAATTTGAGAAGTTTAATTTTAATGAATGGAAATTCTTGGTTCATATGCAGAAAAGTAGTAAAATCTCACTTGTATTCAGTTTCAGGTGACCGCAAGACTTGCTTTTTATATTCCCAGGTGAATAGAATTTAAATAGCTGTTAGTTGTTTGTTTGTTTATTTTTTCATTTGACAATGTTTTCAGACAGTCATCTATGACATTACAGTTGATATTTCATAACCACATGATGTTGGATGACATACTGACAGTTGTGTTGCCATTTAAAATGATTGTGTGTTCAACAAAGTTGAAAATCTTATATAATTAGTAATATAGAATCTTTTGTAATCTCAATAAGTTTTTTTTTTTTTTTTAGCTAATATAGTGCTTTTGGTTGGGTTGGATCTTGTCATACTGGCCATTAGAAGTGGAAGAATGTTAAGTGATAAAAGCATTCATCAGCTTTGTATATTCCTGTTTTTCTGTTTCATGCAATTAAGATATTGATATAGATTGTTATTCAAGTTGTTAGTGAGTAGTGAGCATGTGATCAGAGATCATGCTCTGGCAATCAAGAGTTCTCCCATCTTTTGCCAGCAGAAGATAAAATTAAAGTCTTCAAAACGTTAAAGATTTATTACCATAGCTGGACTGTAACAGTTCATCCAAGTGAAAATAATATCTCTGGCAGATTTTTTATTGGGCAATTAAAGTTCAGTAGGCAAGTCATTTAATAAACTAGGCTCATAGTGATATTATGACTCTCAAAGTTATAAACAGCATGTTCATATATGGAAAAATATATTAATAAATATAGCACATCAAGGGCTGCTGTTATAAGGTTTAGGTCACTTATCCAGGCAACAGTGAAGTGCTTTATCTGATGCCAACAAGATCTGACTAAGTTTTCAGCTTCATTTTGAATTTACCTTTTACATATAAAAAACCTTATAATCAGAAAAGGTGCTTTGGTAAATTTGCACTAACACATTTAAATAACACTAGATGTTCTGTGGTATACAGAAAGTGAAGTTCTTTTATCATCTTTTAAAGAAAATGTTAAATAGTAATGATTTTGCTTAACCTGCATAAAAGTGTCTGCAATTAAATAAAAAATGACATACTTTGTCCTCAATAAAATAAAAACAATCAGTTGTTTTTGGTGTTTTCTGTCATACTTTTAAAGTTCTGCTTTTTGTTGATTTCTATCAGGTAAACTGTGGGTAAATTACAACATGTTTAGGCATTCCTTTAGATAAAAGATCTATTATTATTTCCATCTAATGGTAATAGACCAAGGAATGAAAATTCATACAAGTTTATAATTTGAGCTTATATGGCTTTTACTGAATCTCACAATGTATATTTAATGATCATGTGACTGAATTCTTAAAAGGTGACAGAGAACCCCAAAAAATATAATTGATGACTTGTATGAAACATATGGACCAAGTATATGGACCCAAATATTGAACATAAACTATTCCTAAACTTATCTAAAACTGTTGAAAGTGAGGTACCATGTCTTAATTGTGCTATCATTTCAGTGCACTGCTCTAGAATGTAGAAAAATATTTTCAGATATTAAAGTTATGAAATCCCATTGTGTATTTATTAGGTCAATTGACTGTAGTATGTACACATGCATTAGACAAGAGACTGACTGTTGCACTATGTATCATTGTTTTTTCACACCATGAGCTCTGTCTTTTTAAGACATATCAAGTTAGAAACAGTTCAGCTTTTATAAATCACATCACATGTTGAGACCCTTGCATTCTGTTTCACTGTTTTTGAATGCAATAATTTGTTCTGTGTGAAAAGCTCCTGCTTTCAGTAAAGGTTGTGTCAAGGTTTAGGGCACGTTGCCTGTTGTAGCAGCTGATGCTGTGCTGACTCAAGGTGGTACTTCAAGCTTGAATTGTTCCAATGGTGGAAAAATCCATTAAGGAATGATGTGCAGGTGAGGGGTATGATTGATTGATCATTTTTTCAATCTAATCAACAAGGCATTTCCACCTGAAGAACTGCCACTCACTGGGTGTTTTAAGTGCCTGCTAGTGGTGGAACCAGTGCAATAAGTTTAACTGGAACACCCTAAACCCTTGATCACTTGAAGCACATTGAGGGCTGCATGTCAATTTGTGGAATTATTTAGTGATTTTTGCACCTGAGAAAACAATGTTTTCAGAGATCGATGCAACCACAAATTCAGGTAAAGTTTAATTGTAATCTCAGAGGCTTATGTATAAATCTTATATGTTCAAAAAAAAATTGTATTAGAATTAATTATTAGAAAGGATTAATCAAGACTTACAAAAATGAAAATGATAACATAATGAACACACAGGCTATAACTGTGTGACAAACAGGTAGTTTAAGCTACAAGTCTTATGCTGTTAAATCTCAATATAACTTTTCTAAACTATTTAATTTAACTAACTTCACTTTCATCATACATTAGAGTTGTGTGATGGTGGGTTGATGAAGCATGATCTGCTGTCATGTCACAGTCGAGTTGCATTGTGGGATATGGAGCTGCCTGAAGTGTACATCTGAGTAGGCTCACTCCCTCGCTCTAAATTGAGGGTCTGAGGGTCTATCAACAGAAACTTCCCTCACTCACTTAACGAAGTGGAACGGACTTCCAGAATGGCGCCGTGGATTCCCCCATAGGGAAGTGCTTAGGGGGAGTTAGCGATTGGTTGTTTAAAGTGAAGTGGAACGCAGTCTCAGTACTCATGTCTCTCCCTTTTGTCCCATCCCTCCTTTCCCTGATTATTTGTTAATTTAGCCCACCTGCCCTACTTGTTTGCTTTCCTGATTTCTTCCCACTTTTATTTCATCTGTCTGCTTTTTTTCTGTACTGATTAATTTATTTTCTTGTTTCTTGTGTTCTGTTGGTCTGTTTCTCTGCCCCTCATATCCCCTGTCAGATTTGTTTGTGAAAGTTCTGTCCATTGTTGTCTATGTGTTTGGTTTTTCTGTTTGTTTGTTTGTTTTGCCCACCCATGGAAAGTTTTGTGTCCAACCCTGTTGGTTGTAGTTTGGGCTTTGTCTGTATTTTCTTTGCCAGGATTTGTGTTTGGTTATTGGTATTGTTTGATTATTGTAATAATTGTGTTCCATGGCTGTCGGTAAGTTGGTTCTGTCTCTTCAGACAGAATGACTTGATAACTTCTATATTAATTTTGTTATGGTCACTTCCAACAGGGTAACATGCCATGTTACAAAGCACAGATCATCTCTAGCTGCTTCCACAAACCTGACAGTGTGGTCTGTAAACTCCAGTAGCCTCCTCAGTCACCAGATCTCAATCTAATAGATCATTTCTTGGATACAGGGGCAATTCAAAGATTTCTGGCCTTGCCCACACAAACTGATTTTGCTACATTTACACCTTTCATCCATACTGGAATGGGGCTCTCCTCCACCCAAAGCAAACATTATTGAAAATGTTCTCCATAACCACATACTTTGAAAAATTAATTTTCAAATGTCATTATTTTCCAAACAAAAACAGATTAGTGTTGACTTGGACTCAGTCTTAGGGGCTCAGGACCTTATCAGACTAAAAGAAGCTTTTGTCCAGAGGTATGTTTTTTTTGTTACAAGTGTGAGAATTTAGGGTTCTAAACTCATGCAAATTTATTCAACTAGCAACTTATTGTCAGTAGATGGGTATCAGTATACTGGATAACTGACTGAGGATGAGCAATAGGGAATTGGAATGCAAGTCTGAACACTTTGTACTAAGGCAATGGCTAATGCTGCCCAAAAAATATACAGTTCCACTTGAGGTAAATATGACATGTATGCCAGGGTCTGCCATTAAAATAGGGAAGAATAATGCTTCATTTAGTGAATGTTAAGTTTATTATTTACTGGTATGAGAAGTATGGAGTGGTGGTGGCATAGTGGACTAAAGCACTGAACTGGTAAGCAAAAGGTTGTTGGTTCAATCCCCACAGCCACCACCATAGTGTCCTTGAGCAAGGCACTTAACTCCAGGTTGCTCCAGGGGGATTGTCCCTGTGATAAGGGCACTGTAAATCACTTTGGATAAAACTGTCTGCCAAATGTATTCAGTGGAATATCCTAAACATGCTCACTGCAGCCTAATCACTCCAAAATAGGGACTAGAATAATATATAGGTGGAACAGCATTTTCACTGCATGAATTTACAGTTTATTAATCTGAAGAAACTGTGAGGCTTTTGATTGTGTCAATATGGACCCTACTGAATCTATTCCACAGAATTTATGTCATTCTGGAGACATAGTTATATCTATTTAAAGGAGTTATATATGGTGAACAAAAGGAATGGAGGACATGATAAAAATGGCATTTTTTATTAGATACATATAGGCAGATTCAGTACAAGTAAGTCATATTATATGCTTGCTTGCAGGTGTGGTGTCATCTTTATTCTTCGTCTTTACTCTTAAAAATGGATTAGAAAAACTAATTAGGTTTGGTATAAAAATTATTCAGAATTTCATATATAAACTAGAGCTTTTCAGATTGCAGCTTGCTGAATTTTCATTTTTTTATATAAATCTACATTAACAACCATGGTTTGATACCTTTCCGGCATCACGACTCTTGGCTCTCCACTTGTTGACCTGGGACTCAGCGATGTCAGCACGCTCCTGAGCCTCCTCCATCTCATGCTGCACCTTCCTGTACCTGGACAGGTGAGTGTTGGCCTGTTCCTCCTGTGATGGTTACACAAGATATCCAGCTCATTACATTGGATAGTTTGGGACACGATGCATGTCAAGCTTAAGACACTTAATAATAGACTCACAGCTTCCTCAGCCTGGCGCTTATAGGCCTTCACTTTCAGCTGCAGCTTGTCTACCAGATCCTGCAGTCTAGTCACATTCTTCTTGTCTTCAGTCTTTGAGTGTCAATAATAGGAATTGTCTTTGTTAAACTCTGTTTGTTATTATATAAGGTGGTTTATATATTTCAAATTCCTGTGAGTTTTACCTGGTAGGTGAGCTCCTTCACTCTCCTCTCATATTTGCGCACTCCTTTTACAGCATCAGCACCACGTCTCTGTTCAGCTTCAACTTCAGACTCCAACTCGCGCACCTTCAGTAAAGTGTTTGTTGTAATACAAGGAATCTCTACCATGTTCAGGACAACCAAGGATCAATTGTGCTAAGCTCTTGAGTACTCAAACCTACCCTGGACTCCAGTTTCTGGAGCTGTTTCTTGCCACCTTTCATGGCCAGACTCTCAGCCTCATCCAGACGGTGCTGCAGATCTTTGACAGTTACCTCCAGGTTCTTCTTCATCCTTTCCAGGTGAGCACTGGTGTCCTGCTCCTTCTTCAGCTCCTCAGCCATCATGGCAGCCTGAAATAAAAAACAAACTTAAATAGGCTTTATTTACAACTTTTCTGAAGGCTCCATATGGTAGCACATGCAGCTAAACACAAGTCAAAGAACTGTAAACAAAAAAATAAAATAAGAAAATATAAGAGACTAAAGATTAAAGACTCACATCAGTTATGGCTTTCTTGGCCTTCTCCTCTGCATCATCTACCTCACCTTGAACCTGAACCAGATCAGCCTCAAGCTTATTCTTGGTGTTAATGAGACTCGTATTCTGTGGAACAGAAGCAGATTTCATCCAGTGATGCTTTTATCTGTCTTGTAAGTGCACTTTTCCAGGTTGGTATTGTAATCATTTTTCATACTTGAGAGTGTAGCAGTCTGACACGCTCACTGGCATCAACCAGCTCCTGCTCTGCCACTTTGCGGCCTCTCTCTGTTTGCTCCAGTGCAGCTCTCAGCTCCTCAATCTCTGCTTGCATCAGATTATTTCTGCGCTCCACCATGGCAACCTGCTCCTTCATGTCCTCCTGTCCTCTGACAGCGTCATCAAGGTGCAGTTGGGCATCCTGTGACAAGTTTAGGAAGTCAATCATATTTTTTAATAAGGCTTTGGTTAGTTCAAATTAGGGTTAGGGTTAGGATTTCAGACATAAAATAATTCATAATGACATTTAGCAAAAAGAATAATACCTTGAGCTGGCCTTGGATGTTCCTGAGCTGCTTCTGGGCCTCAGCAGCCTGGCGGTTGGCATGACTCAGCTGAATCTCCATCTCATTAAGATCTCCCTCCATCTTCTTCTTGACTCTAAGGGCATCATTTCTGCTGCTGACCTCAGAGTCCATGGTGCTCTGCATTGAATCAATCACTCTTTGGCTGTTTCTCTTTATCTGTTCCATCTCCTCATCCTTCTCAGCCAGCTTCCTGTCAATCTCACGCTTGACCTGGTTCAGTTCCAGCTGGACACGAAGAATCTTAGACTCTTCATGCAACAATTCAAACATATTACTGAAAACAATAATATCATCGTATTAGTATTGTTAAAGAATAGCACCTCAGCTTCTTCATGTGCAGTCTGGATCTCAGCTTTCTCTGACTCCAATGTCTTTTTGGATTTCTCTAACTCATGAATGCTCTTTCCAGTCTCTCCAAGCTGCTCCATTGGTCAGAAATCTCCTCTGGAGGATTTAAAGAACAGAATGTTAAAATGAGCTGTTTTATATATCTTCTTCAAATCCTTGATACACAAATACTGTACATGTGGCATTTACGTTGCAAATTCTTGTTCTCCCTCTTCAGGGTCTCCAACTGGTCAAGAGCTTCCTCATAGGAGTTCTTCATCTTGAAAAGGTCAGTGCTAAGGGAACAAGCTTCTTTCTGAGCACCTTCCAGTTCAGCCTGGCTTTCTTCATACTTCTGTTTCCACTCTGCCAGGACCTGTGAATGAAAGAAATGTAGTCATCATGAAATGGACCATTTGTCCATGAACCCAAGTTTAGATTTGTAGATGATTCCACATCTTCCTTGCCTTATCAAAGTTTCTCTGCTTTTTGTCAAGGTTGGCTGCAATGCATTTGCCCTCTCCACATCAATCATGAGGTCCTCTACTTCACCCTGCAGTCTTTGTTTGGTCTTTTCCAGAGAGGCACACTTGGAGTTCACAGCCTCAATGGATTCATCAGCTTCCTGAAGACGTTGGGCCAACTTTTTCCTGAGGAAATATGTACAAAATGATATCTTAGTCTTTAAATATGGGTTGCTCAACACTATTTTGATTTACTTACTTGGCTTCCTCAAGCTCTTCAGTACTTTGGATAGCATCAGTCTCATATTTGGTTCTCCACTGACATTCCACGCTGCAGTTCAGCTTTGGCCTCCTGTTCCTCCTCAAACTGCTCTCTGAGCAAATCACAGCCATGGTGGGCAGACTGGCCGCATGGGCCAGGGCGTTCTTGGACTGCAAGGATACATATTTAGAAATTTTAGAACAGTTTGAAATTTTTTGCGGTGGTTTACATGGCAAAAAAAATCTAAATGAATTTTGTGTAAAAATACCTTTGACTTCCTCAATATGCCTCTTAAGCTCCTCAATTTGCTGTGTATAGGCCTGTTTTCCTCTAGTTAATTGTGAAACAAGTGCTTCCATCTCTTCCAGCTGGCGGCTAAATTCACCTTAGAAACAGGTTAAGAATATCTATGTAAGCATGAACTCATGAAAAGCAAATGTTTTATTCAAACATTATATTTGATTTTTTTAAAGTCTTTAGCTAATTGTCCTGTGTTATACCATTCTCAGTCTGTAGTCTTGCTTGTTGTGCATTGATGTCATTTAGTTGGCGAATATTTTCATCACTCTTGGCCTTGATTTCACTCAGTTGATCTTCAAGGGTTGGACACATCTTCTCTAAATTAGTCTAATAAAATACAAACATTAAATACATGTGTCTTTTAAAGGTGCATTATTGTTTAATGACCCTCTAGTGACACTGATGTGGTTACCTTTGATTTAGCCACAGCCTCCATGTTGCTTGATAAGTCATCAATCTCCATCTTGTATTCACTCTTCTCTTTCTCCAGCTTCTGCTTGACACGCTGGAGGTTGTCGATCTGTTCTCCCAGCTCAGCCACACTGTCTGCCTGCTGCTTCCGGAGAGCTGCTGCTGTAGCTTCATGCTGCAAGTTGGACTCTTCAAGATCACGATGCAACTTCTGGAATTCAGCTTCACGTTTCTTATTCGTTTCAATCTGGGCAGCGGTTGCTCCACCAGCTTCCTCAAGCCTCTCACTGATCTCTTCAAGTTCCCTGGAGAGATCAGCTCTCTGCTTCTCCACTTTAGCACGAGCAGCTCGCTCAGCCTCAATTTCTTCTTCCAGCTCCTCAATGCGGGCCTTATTACAGAAAAAAAATCGAATTACCTTGGTAAACTGGTAACATGGCTTTAACTAGCAGTATACCTACTTCACAGTTTAACATAAAATCTAAATTACCTGAAGTTCTTTGATCCTCTTCTGAAGCTGTGCTCCCAAAGACTGTTCATCTTCAATCTTGCTTAGAAGCTGACTTATCTCAAAGTCCTTCCTGTTTTGAAAAATGAGTGTTTCATAAAATCTGCTATTTAAATACCTGGCACAGGTGTTCTGGCACAATGATTCTTGCAAACATCTAACTTCCATTCACTTTTTGATCTTTTCCTCTGTTTGCTGTTTGTCATTCTCCAGGTCCATTATGGACTCCTGTGCCAGTTTCAGATCACCCTCAAGTTTCTTCTTTGCTCTCTCAAGGTCCATATAGAGCTTCTTCTCTTGCTCCAGTGAGCCCTCAAGCTATTGTCATAGAAACCAGTGCATTAAAATGTGGTATACAACAACAAAACAATGTAATATTCACCTTCTCATTGGTTTATGGCCTTATTCTCATGCCAAGCATCTTGCATCATCCACTTGCTGCTCAAGCTTTGTCTTAACCTTAGAGTGTTGACTTTGTCTTCCTCTGCCTGAAGGTCATCAAGAGTCTGCTGGTGTGACTCTTGGAGGGCTTTCTTCTCTTTGGTCAGCTTGGCAATGCTCTCATCCTGAGACGCCATCTCCTCAGTCAGGTTTTTCACCTAAATGAAAATGTTGTTCAGTGCTTTCATTCACAAGAGCCTGACCAATAAGCAGAGTGTAGAATATGTGTGAACCTTATTTTCAGTTGTATGTTTCTCCTTCTCCACTTTTGTCAAGGTGAGCTCCAAGTCATCAATATCTTTCTTCAGCTCAGAGCATTCATCTTCCAGTTTCCTCTTCTTTGCAGTCAGTTCAGCATTGATTTCCTCTTCATCCTCCAGTCTCTCAGTTGTCTCTTTGAGTTTGGCCTTGAGCTGGAGCTTGCTTTTAATGAGACCTTCACATCTCTCCTCAGCATCAGAGAGATTTTCAGATTCCTGTTTATTGAGATAAATCAAGACATTAAACTTGTTATTGATCTAGCTGATACTATGCATTATGCAGGCACATTTAGTTATATGCCTGTGAGGTCCATATGTACTCTACAAATAAGAACTGAAATACCTACAGCTGCTACTTGCAGCTGAAGGTCATTTTTCTCCTGTAGGAGTGACACCATTTTCTCCTCAAGCTCCTTCTTCTTGGCCAGTGCCTTTGCTAAATCTTCTTTCATTTTCTCATAATTCTCCTTCATGGCTGCCATTTCTTAGTCTTTGCACTCTTCAAAAGAGGCTTGATCTTGAAATACAGCTTCATCCATGGCCAGTGTTTCACATTCATAAATGAGCGAATGTTGTATTGAATGCTATAAATTGATTCTCTGCATAAAATATAATTAACAAACAGTCATTACTCCTCTGTTCTAATCAGTAATATTTTAAAAAATAATTTTATAATTATACCTTCTCTCCATCATTTTGACAAACTCTCTCCTCCATGAGGTATCCATGGCACAAAGCCTGAGTCATGGTAACCAGCGATGCCAGTCTCTCATCTCCTCAAGGGTACCCAGCAGACCAGCTTTGAAAAACACCTACAAGAATAACTGAATGACAACAGGAGTATAATAATGAAGAAACTGTCCTTTATGAAGATTTGACCTTAGTTTTTTATGTGTAGCTCACCTTAGTGTGCCCAAACTTGTACTGGGTGTGGTCAACATCAATTGAGCCCAACAGTTTCTCTGAAGCCTTTTTGTTGTCAATAAACTGTCCCTCAGGGATGACACAAGCATTTAGTACTTTGTATCTAGAAGATATTTAGGAGGATTGTTTTGTTTTGAAATGTTAAAAACAACCTAGGGTTTTTTCCTCTTGAGATGAAGTGTAAGTACTATATGCAATGATGTTTACCTCTGCTTGAAGTCACCATAGAGGACTCTGCTGGGGAAACCCTTTCTGCAAATTCTGATACCCTCTAGCACACCATTACACCTGAGCTGGTGGATGACCAGGTAGTTCTCCATCAGACTTGAAATTGAGTTGTTTTTAAGGATTTAAAAACTTTTTAAAATAAATAAAAAAATCTTTGGGGCCTTGAACACTTCAGGTATCAAATTTACCTGGAGTCTTGGACTTGTTAGGGATCAAACAGTGCACAAAGTGAGGGTGAGTGCTCCTCAGTTTAGTCATCAGCTTGCCCAAGTTCTCCTGTGGAAATGTTTAAAAAAAAATTATTCATAGTTGTATTTAAATATAATGAAACTGACAGGATACAGAATCTATATACCCTAAACAGTGCAGACACAGTCTGGAAGGAACCACCCTTCTTGCCTCCCTTCTTTCCACCTCCTGCCTCTGTTTAATGCCAAAGAGAAAAGTTGTTGTTATTTTTCTAATGTGCATTAATCTATTTAAAAATTATAAGACAAAATATAAACTCTTCAGTCATTGTTTGTATTGGGTAGCTCTGTAATTTTCAGCAGATTCTGAAATTTGCTGAATATCAGGTATGTCTTTGACTTGAGTTTAGAACAAACTCAAGAATTTCCAATGGTCTTACATTCAGCAGATGCATGAGCAGCATACAGGAAGGCCAGCACTTTGAGTGATGACTTCTGGTAGAGTTGCACAACTGAATCATTCAGTGGGTCCTTGTTCTTGTCCAACCAGCCCGAAATGTTGTAGTCTACAGTGCCGGCATAGTGCACCAGAGAGAAGTGGGCCTCTGCCTTACCTTTGGCAGGCTTTGGCTTTTGGAAGGCTGCAGTTTTGCCGAGATGCTGATCATGTAGCTTATTTTTGAAGCTTGTGTCTGTGGCCTTGGGGAACATGCACTCCTCTTCAAGGATGGAGAAGATGCCCATTGGCTGTATAAGGGACATTGACACAAGTACAACCTGTACATTTCATTTTGTGAAAACTCCGAAAAGTTGTTTCTGAAAGCCCATTATCTTACCTTCTCAATAAGCTCAATGCAGGCAGCCAAGTCCATACCAAAGTCAATGAACTCCCACTCAGTACCTTCTTTTTTTGTACTCCTCTTGCTCCAGCACAAACATGTGGTGGTTGAAAAACTGTTGCAGTTTTCAACATCTCATTGATACGGACAACCATCCACAAGAACATTTTCTCATAGACACACTTGCAGAGAGCTGAGACAGCATTGTTTACCTGAGAAATTCAAATGTTAAAATTGTTATTTGTGTTCTCCAGAAGAATATCTCAGAGCAATCTTTATCTTTTTCACCTCTTAATTGCTTTTAAGGTGGTAAATCTTCATCTGTGCGGCTGTCTGGCTTTTGGTCACAAACTCATTTCCGACCTTCACTCTTGGGAAGCACAAAGCTTTCAGCATGTCAGCAGAGTTCAGGACCATGAGGTAAGCGATTTTATCAGCCACTGAGGAACAAAAGTTTTCCAGTCAATTGTCTGTGTTTTAAAGAATGTTTGCTTACCCTAACCCTATGAAACTGAGTGTAACATTTGAACAGATGCCTGATTTTCAAAAATAGGCGAGTTCACCTCTATGCATGACTCTCACACCCACTACATACTACATCTTACCCTCAGTGCCATCAAGTTCAGCTTGCTCCTCTCTCTGCTTCTGTTGAACTTCATGTTGCCATGATGCATCATAGCACCTGTAAGCTTGCAGATGCTAATATTCTCATCAGCACTGAAGCCCAGAATGTCAACAGCAGTCTATTTATATAGAACAAATTACAGAGAATTGAGAAGTGTCTAATTTCTTGTAATATAATGTGCTTTCTCTCTTTTCTTTTACACATATACATTGAATATATTCTGATAAGAATAATAATGTCATTGACCACTTACATCTGTAGCAATGAACTCCTCATCATCAATGATACAGCTGACAGTGATTTCACCCTGGCTGATCATTGTTAAATCATATAGATTGGTGGTGATGAGCAGGGCCTCTGTAAGACATGATTGTTCATATGACCTTGTTTTATTAAGCAATATAAAATTTAATTAATAAAATGTTACACTGAACACCATATCAACACTGAAATGGAATACAATTCTCATACCACAAAGTTCTGAGCTAGTAGAAGATGTGGTAGATCCTCTCAGCTGACAGCTGGAATGTAACTTTTTTTTTTCCCCAATTTGGAATGCCCAATTCCCAATGTGCTCTAAGTCCTCGTGGATGTATAGTGATTCACCTCGGTCAGGGTGGCAGAGGACAAATCCCAGTTGCCTCCATGTCTGAGACCATTAACCATGCATCTTATTACGTGGCTTGTTGATGGCTTTAGGTTTCACGCCATCCACCGCGGCAACCACGCT
Source organism: Myxocyprinus asiaticus (assembly GCF_019703515.2). Taxonomy (NCBI): domain Eukaryota; kingdom Metazoa; phylum Chordata; class Actinopteri; order Cypriniformes; family Catostomidae; genus Myxocyprinus; species Myxocyprinus asiaticus. Next base: position 29,720 of record NC_059368.1, read on the forward strand.
CAACTCACCACGTGCCCCACTGAGAATGAACCACATTATAGAGACCACAAGGAGGTTACCCCATGTGATGAGGAGGTTACCCCATGTGCTCTACCCTCCCTAGCAACTGGGCCAATTTGGTTGCTTAGGAGACCTAGCTGGAGTCACTCAGCATGCCCTAGGATTCGAACTAGCGAACTCCAGGTATGGTAGCCAGCGTCTTTTACTACTGAGCTACCCAGGCCCCCTGGAATGTAACTCTTGACTTTTCCAGCAGATCATTGACAACAGAACGTTGACTTTAATTGACTCATCCACATGTTGGCACAAAAATAAAAGCACATGTCTGTCTTGAAACAACACAACTCACAAGTTTCCATATCAGCTGAAGCCAATTTTCCAGTGGAGCCAAAGTGAATCCTGATAAATTTGCCTCAAAAAAATTGAGAAAAAATTAACCACAGTATTGAACAACCACCTTTGAAAAGTTAACTGAAACTTTATAATGTTTCATCTAAGTGGAGAAACTCACAAAACGGGAGGAGTTGTCATTCCTCACAGTCTTAGCATTACCATAAGCCTCCAGCAGGGGGTTGGCTGCAACAATTTGGTCCTCCAGTGATCCCTAGATATAATTGCAGAATTATGTTTAGATAAAGCACAATAACATTCTATAATCAATATATTTGTTTGGAAGAGGTGTTCACAAACCTGCATTTTTCCAGGGACAGTTTCTGCCATTTTGCCTCCAGACATTGCACCAACAGTTGCAAAATATTGAATGACACGTTTTGTGTTCACAGTCTTTCAAGCACCAGATTATCCACTGGAGGTTCACACAAGATCTTCATTAGTCACATAAACCTCCATGGATTTTTAATTGAAAGGCTCACTCTTACTTTCAAAAGAAGAATATCATAATCTGAAATAAAGTGAGTAGAGTGGCAAAGGCATTCAGATTTCCAACATATATATGAAAGTTTTCTTTTATTCATCATGAGTCATTTGTACAACAAATCCTCATTTGTTAGCACACTTATACAATCCACTTACCAGTGAGCATGAATTGATTGTCAGAGATGGAGAAGATGTGAGGTGGGGCTTCAAACCTCTTTTATTCTCTGTATCCAACCACAACAACTGAATCGTATACTGGAAGCCACTTGTAGGGATTGACAGTGACGCAGAACAAACCAGAGTATGTCTGAAACAGAAATAAATTGTCTATTTTCACACTTCAGCATCCCCCTTTTCTTAGGAATAAAAAGTTATTCATATAGACTTACATAGATCATCCATGCTGTGTAATGCTCTTTGAGGTTATACATCACAGGAGGCTCACTGAGTCTAAAAGTTTTTCAAACTTTGGAGGATTCATGGGGAATATTTCATCTTCTTTTGCCATGACAGTCTGAAAATCTGTTATCAAGGTTAATTAGACCTTTTTGTACTCGCGTCTCAACAAATTTGAGCTTGAACCACTCGATCACAACAATATCTGAAGTGATTACTCATTAATCATTTATTGTTTACTTACTTTCCCACCAACTAGAGTTTTGACAGTGGCTTTGCCACCTTCTCTTCTAACAAGAGTACCTTTCAGGTATATCTCATCAGCATCTACCACAAAGAAAGCTGTTTTGGCATCAAATGGGGTGTTCTGAGCCTCAATCCTCTCTCTTTCTGGCTTCCGGAAGAAAACTGCTGCCGGGCCAAAACACTCCATTTCACCATCATCCATGATGACTCTTTTCTATTTGAAATATCAAGTAGTTCACGTTGTTAAACAGACAAGCTTTTATTAGTTATCATAAGTGCTACCCAGTAATAAGTATTCCTTTGCTTTCATGTAGTCTTTTAATTAATCATGCAATATTCTTGGTGGAGGTCATGTGACGCCATGCAATAATGTGAGCGACGAGCTCTGCGCACTTTGCTAAATTTTTTATTATTTTCATGTTATAATCTGGTGAAATTTGATACACCCAGTTACACATTTGCTCTTTGAGGCAAAACATGGCAAAGAAGTCAAAATCCTCGGGCTCTGGAGACATTAAAAGACACTTACGTGTTCAGGATGAAAGCCCCGACAGGCCTACAGACCAGGGACTGGATTTGGATGGGAGAGGTGATCCAGCGTCAGTTGTCCAACATGTTGGTGATGTTGATGAAGGTTCTTGCTGACTTGGAGGATCTCGCTGAAATACGTTGAACGATTACGGCGATGGAAATAAAATTCTCTGATTTAGTTACAAGAGTGACTGATGTTGAGAGATGAATCGATTGTCTGGAATCTTCGGAGAGGCTAATCTGCCCGCGATCAAAGTTGATTTGGAACATCTCCTTGAAAAGCTTGAAGATCTTGAGAATAGAAGCCGCAGGAATAACATTTGAATTGTTGGAATTCCTGAGCATGAGGAGGGCAGAGATATAGTGAAATTCCTAGACAAGCTTTTCCCGAGACATAACAGGCCACAAGCTGGAAATCAAGCGAGCTCACAGAGTCCCAGCTCACAGATTTGCTGAGAGAGACAGGCCTTAATCGATTCTGGCCAGATTTCTGAGATCATCCGATAAAGATCTTGTGTTGCACCAGGTGAGAAGCAAAGGGAAGCTTTCTTGGAAGAACCATAATATTTTCTTGTTCCCGGACTTTGCAAGTTCAACAAGAGAGAAACGCGATCAGTTCAAGGAATGTAAGAAACTCTTACATCAGTGAAAGATCACTTTTGCTCTGATGTTTCTGGCCAAACTGAGAAAAGAAACAAAGGACAGTCACAAAGTATTTACATGTCCCAATCAGCCAATGTCTTTTATTGAATCAATGGGTGAGTAAATCATTGGGTATTTCTCATGTGAGTGGATCGACTTGCTGTACTTACTCTGGCTTTTGAGGAAGCTGGGCATCATTTTGGTTTCTTTTTTTCTTTTTGCGTTGGCTCTGCTGAGCGCCTGGAGTTTGTTTTGCTTTTCCTTAAAGAAACTTTTAAATTAACGAAAGATTACTTTTGCATTGAAGTTCCTGGCCAGTTTGAGAATGGACACTATGGATGACCGCAAAATATTTACATGCTCACACAAAGGATGTCTTTTCTATAGTTGACAGATTGTGTAAGTCATGGTATATATTTTTAAGCGGTCTCTGAGTGAATTGACTCACCCATCCGGGGAACCGGGATGCCAGTTTTGTTTCATTTTGTATTGGTTCCGCATAGTGGCTGGAGCTTTTTCTATTGAATAACACTTTTTTGGAACAGCTGTGGATTAATCTGTTCGTTCTTCGTGGGTTAGGGTTAGGGTTAAGGTTAGGCTAATCTAACCCTAACTCCTGCTGACTGGAGTTTGTTTTGTTGAGTATTTTTATGGGACATTGGAATGATTACGTCAGCCGCTGAGTTCATAACAGCTGGCTCACTGAACATTCGTTTGTCTGTCTGAGGAATCTGAATGGTTTTATATCAGCTGGAATTTGTTTTGTGGAAGATCACACCTTTTGAGACGGTTCTTTGAATCTACACGTTCTTTGTGTTCATTCTTCCTATTGGCTGGGGTTTAATTTACAAAGTATTTTCTGTTATGTAATTTTGCCTCACAAATTTGTGAGGTAAAATTGAGCAATCTGATGGCAAATTTGTCACAGGGACTCTTGTAGGTGTACATGGACCTTTTGAGTTTAGAGGGTTTGTCGCCGGTTGGTGCTGTCGTGCGCGGGGTTAATGAGCACGTTTTTTCTGTTTGTTTTGTTCGGGGGGATGTTCGGGGTTTGTTTCACTAATGGGGAATGTGGTCTGTATACTTTTGTTTTTGACTCAAAATTACTTTTTTCTATTTTATCAAAATGTCAAATGTTAATATGAGTGTACTATCTCTCTCCACATGGAATGTGAATGGGTTGGGGCACCCCATAAAAAGAAGAAAAGTAATTTCTTTTCTTAAACGTAAGAAATATGATATAGTGTTTCTTCAAGAAACACATCTCTCCCCACAGGAAGCTGACAAATTTGAGAAGATATGGGGTGGACATGTTTTTTTTTTTTTTAGTGCTGGCTCAAGTAAGAGCAAGGGAGTCATTATATTGGTAAATAAACATTTACAATTCAAATTTCTCAAACAGACTAAAGATAAATTAGGGAGAGTCATTATTGTTTTCAAGGGCAAAGGTTGATTTTGGTTAATATTTACACACCTAACACTGATGACCAGGGCTTTTTTATAGATCTTGAAGGGATGCTGCAAATTGCTGGCACCACTCATGATATAATATTGGGAGAATTCTTTAATCTTTTGATGGGCCCAGTCCTTGATCACTGTGAAGCAAAATTGTGTAAACCCCCTAGTGCAACACTGATGCTTCACAGGATGTGTAAAAATCTTGGTCTTGCAGATATTTGGAGAATTTTGAACCCATCTGGTAGGGACTATACATTTTTTTCATCAGTACATAAGATTTAATCTAGAATAGATTATTTATTTATTTATTTATGTCCAAATCCCTCATTTCATCTGTTGTTGATTTGCTCAATTGAAAATATCTTTGTCTCAGATCATGCCCTAGTGAGTTTAGTGGTGTTGCCATATACAGAGAAAAAGAAATCATATTGGTAAATAAACATTTACAATTCAAATTTCTCAAACAGACTAAAGATAAATTAGGGAGAGTCATTATTGTTTTCAAGGGCAAAGGTTGATTTTGGTTAATATTTACACACCTAACACTGATGACCAGGGCTTTTTTATAGATCTTGAAGGGATGCTGCAAATTGCTGGCACCACTCATGATATAATATTGGGAGAATTCTTTAATCTTTTGATGGGCCCAGTCCTTGATCACTGTGAAGCAAAATTGTGTAAACCCCCTAGTGCAACACTGATGCTTCACAGGATGTGTAAAAATCTTGGTCTTGCAGATATTTGGAGAATTTTGAACCCATCTGGTAGGGACTATACATTTTTTTCATCAGTACATAAGATTTAATCTAGAATAGATTATTTATTTATTTATTTATGTCCAAATCCCTCATTTCATCTGTTGTTGATTTGCTCAATTGAAAATATCTTTGTCTCAGATCATGCCCTAGTGAGTTTAGTGGTGTTGCCATATACAGAGAAAAAGAAATCATATAGTTGGAGGAGCTTGCTGAGGTAATTAAGGCCTTGCCTACTGATGGCTTTTCCTTTGAGTTTTTCAAATCACATGCTACAGAACTGGCTCCACTTTTGTTAGAAGGTTATACGGAATCATTAAAGAATGGAAAGCTTCCTCCAACTGTAACACAAGCCCGGATCAGTCTGATTCTTAAAAAGGACAAAGATCCAAGTGAGTGTAAAAGTTACTGCCCAATTTCCCTGATCCAGTTAGATGTAAAAATTTTGTCCAAAATTCTGGTTAATCGATAAAGTTATGACATCACTTGTACATATAGATCAGGCGGGGTTTATTCGAGGCCGTAGCTCTTCTGATAATATTAGGCATCTCATCAATATCATGTGGTCAGTAGCGAATGATCAATCTCCGGTCGCTGCCATCTCACTTGATGCCGAAAAGGTGTTTGATGTGGTAGAATGGGATTATCTTTTTAAGATTTTGGAAATGTATGAGTTCGGGAGTACATTTATTGGTTGGATTAAGTTACTTTATAGACACCCTGTAGCAGCGGAACAAACAAATGGGTTAATTTCAGATTATTTTACTCTGGATAGGGGCACCCGGCAGGGTTGCCCTCTTTCCCATTATTGTTCTATCTTGCCCTGGAACCATTAGCAGCCGCAATAAGAAAGGAGGATGATTTTCCAGGGGTGATTGCAGGAGGTGTGGCGCATAAGCTTCTGCTTTACACAGATGATATTTTATTATTCGTCTCCGACCCTACTAGATCTATGCCTTGCCTCCACAGAATTATTAACTCCTTTTCCAAATTTTCAGGATACAAAGTCAATTGGTCTAAATCCGAAGCTTTGGCTTTGACAGCGTACTGTCCAGTGACAGCCTTCCAGCCGGGTGCCTTCCAGTGGCCCAAACAGGGAATTAAGTATTTGGGAATTTTTTTCCAGCAAATTTGTCTGATTTAGTCAGAGTTAATTTTGATCCCTTAATAAAAAGATTTTCGAATGATGTGGACAGGTGGGCTTCATTACACTTATCGATGATTGGGAAGGTTAATGTTATTAAAATGAATTGTATTCCAAAATTCAACTACCTGCTACAGTCTCTCCCTGTAGATGTCCCTCTCTCTTATTTCAAGCAATTTGATAGCATAGCGAAGTCCTTCATTTGGAATGGTAAGCGTCCCAAGTTAAATTTCAATAAGTTACATAGGCCGAGTGACAAAGGGTTAGGCCTACCCAAGATTTTGTTTTATTTTTATGCATTTGGTCTTAGACATTTGGCTCATTGGTCACTTCCACCTGAGAGAGCCTCTCCCTGGTTTTGTATTGAAAAGGAAGTTCTTGCCCCATCTCGCCACTGCAAAGCCTTTCGATTAAACTAGCCGGAGAGGTTAAGTCACACCCCATTATTTTGCTTTTGCACTCGATATGGACAAAAGTATCCAGAGTGTTTAATTCTGATATTTATTTAAACGTAGCCTCAAGCATATGGCTGAACCCATTATTCAACATTTTGGGATTCCCAGATCTCAATTTTATAAGTATTTACAGCTGCGCCACCTGCTCTGTACTGTTTTTCGGAGTAGCACACACCCCCCTAGAGCGGCAGATAATCTGGGAGTGGTGATTGCTGCTTTTGGGAAGGGTCATGAGGCATCAGTGTATTACTCCCTGCTAATTCAGAGTCTGGGGGACAGAGCTTTAAATTCTCTCAAAAGATTATGGGAGAAAGATTTAAATTTGTTATTGGAGGAGGGAGTGTGGGCTAGGATTCTAAAAAACATCAAGTCTGCATCTAGAGATGCAAGGGTTCGCCTTATGCAATTTAAGATTTTACATCAATTTTATTGGACCCCCTCTAGATCGTATAGGCTTGGTCTTAAGGACACACCCATCTGCTGGCGATGCGATTCTGAAGATCGAGACACCACCCATGTTTTTTGGGGGTGTCATAAGATCTAAGAATTTTGGCTGAAGGTGCAAAGTTTTGTATGTGATGTGTTGGGCACTCAGGTCTCGTTCTGCCCCAGACTCTGTATTTTAGGAGATGGGGAGGTCATGGATTTGGAGGATAAGTACATGAAGGACTGGGTTTTGACCATTGTGTTGATTGGTAGGCAGGTTATTTTGAGGAGTTGGAAGTCGGATGGAGCACCAGTGGAGCACAGAGATGGGGAGGGTGGCTGCCTTCGAGAAGGGGTCGAGCATAAGGATGGGAGTTAGGGATTATTACAATAAGAAATGGGGGAATTACTTTAGCATTTTGTGGGGAATCTCAAGGAGGGGCAGTGGAGGGAGTAATTTAGAGTTTAGTTTTTTTTATTATACTTGATTATTGTATTTTTATATATATAAAAAATAAAACAAATTTTTTTTCTGTGTTTGTGTCTATATTCTATTGACCACAGGGGTGTTCGTGGGGGGGGGGGGGGTCAGTATGGGGTGGGAATTTGGTAGGGGGAGGGGATATTGTGGGGGTTTAATGTTTAAAGTGATTGATTAAATATATATATGTTGTTGTATTTTTTTGTTAATTTATCAATCAATAAAAATTTTAATAACAAAAATCATGCAATATTCTTAAACTACTCACTTTGTCTGACTCTCCAGACCAGAAATGTGCAGGGTTCTGATGGATTCTGTTAAATACATGACAGATTATTGAGGAAATCCTGAATATTCATATTGTTATTTTATCAGTTAATGTCAACAAAAATCTACTAGCAATAAAATGCAGTTGGTACTGCTCAGTCTTGGCTCACTCACCTTCACTTTGTGCCAGATGTCCTTGGGAGAGTTCAAGACTTCTCCTTTTATAAACACTCAATGTTCTGTCAGCAGCTCTGCCTCACTGTATTTGGCCATTATGGGTAGGGTTTTACTGCCTATGTATGATTGTGTTAAATTCTTGTTTTATTTTTGTCCTAATAGGGAGTTACATGTCTGATTATGACCAATTGATCATTGCTGAATATTGCATGATTTTATCAAACCATTATTGTGTCTTTTGTATATAAATAATTGTATAACCGTACACCTGACATGAACGGCAAGACCACTGCAACCCCCCCCCCCCCCCACACACACACACACACACACACACACACACACACACACACACTTACTTTATATTGTAAAAATTGTGAAAATTATAGGCAATATTGGAATCCTATAATTTATCCCTCATATAATTTCTAAAGACAAAGCACTGCAATGAAAGGCAAGGTAAAAATTAAAATCAATCATTTATTTGGACAGATATAAGCTGATTGTCTCAAGAGCAATAACTAAAGTATATTAGACAAGCATGATGATGGCTTCCCAACAAATACTTAATCTGCTCACATACAGGAGACTCCGAAGTTGTGTCATGATTAATAGATTTGTTTTGGCAAGAGTAAATATCCTAGACATTTGGCTCGGAGTAAGTTGGATTGAATCCCGCATTAAGCCACCACTACTTCGTGGTAACAGCTAATCTTACTGGCACGTTAGCCATGTGTGGCACAGCCGTGGAGGAGCTGTCAAATGTCACTGGTATACAGTTTCATAGCACTTGCAAGTTGAGCATATTTATAAATAAGTCATATCAAACATGACGTTCAGACAAAATGGTTTGCGCTGTGAGAAGGAATGCAGTCCCTTGTTAATTCAAAAACAGAACAAAAAGATAGTCTCAAAATAAATATATACATATATATATATATATATATATATTCTTGATAGTTAATACTCTCTTCAGGGAGTTTTGTGCAGATGCTTCAATATTATAAGAAAGACGCAGTTAGTGCTGGTGTTCTGATTATTTATACATTTGCAGCTTTATAAATATCAAGCCTTGACCCTCTCAACATAACCATAAGATAGCAACCAGAAATGGAAAGCCCTTGTAAATTTGTAGATCAGAACTTGTCTGTGAAATTTAATCTGTTAATTTTGAGTGGCAGCAGTAATAGTGGAGAATTACAGTATGAAAACCTATTGTTGCACTAATGGAATAAAAATGTATGGTGTTGAATTGGCAGTCTATTTAATAGATAATTAGTGCTAAACTTGTTGTTTGGTGTCAGTCCACAATCTTGAGTCTGGATCAGCTGTGAGGGAGAGTCCGCGTGCTTCTGGTGTACAGTTGCAGAACTTCTGCAGGCAAAGCATTTTTATTAATAAGTCATGTCAAAAAAGGCAGTCCTCTGCATGGCTAATGTTTTTTTGTTTGTTGTTGTTGTTTTTACATTGCAAGAGTCTGTTGGCAGAAGTGGAACATCTGATATAGTTTTGTGTTCTTGTCGTTTCAGAGTCGTGTGGTCAGTGATGACGGTCATTTACATCTGTCTGTCCTGGGCTTGGAAAATGTCCTGCTATGTTAATATTATGTGATTTGATTGTTGCAACTTTCATATGAAAATGTTTATTACACATATACAGTACTTTGTTGATTTATATATTTATTAACAACTCCTGAATGACAGATTTTTTTTCTCCACTTGTTCTGCAGGATCTTTGTCATATCAAGGTTGTTTACAGTTTTTATACTGTAGTGTTTGAATTGGATTTTGGGGGGGGAGGTTATTCTCTTTTCTCTGAACTGTAATCTTCATCCTAAATGTTTTTAACAGACTAAAAATGACATTTTTACATGAGAAAAGAATAGTGCATGTCTGTTAATGAAATAGACCCAGAGGTGAGGTTTTGACACACAGAGCATTAACCTGAACATGACGATGACCATCCTAACCCTACAATCCATCAGGAAACTGAATCTTTTTGGCAGGAGTGGAAACTGTCACAAAATAGCAAAAATTTCTCACTTGCAGCATATACATTACAGCCGTTGCTTGTCCAGACTTGAGGTAAATACCCATGTAAACATGGCTTTTGCCCCACCATCTGTCTTCTTGAGAAACATATCTTGGACCATTTTATTTTCATCCAATTCAGTTCTCTGATCTGATGGATTTAAGAGGCAATAAAATGTCTCATGTAAATGTAGAAATATTTGTCTTGCCAGTTAAAACACTGAAAACAGATTGTTTACACCCTCAACTGTCCAATTACTAAGCAGGATGGAGATAATTTATCCAGGTAGAGTCGAGACATCCATAGTTCACTTTGAATGATGTAGAAGCTTTTGAAGGCCTGGATTGCTGCAGGAATGCCTTCTTACCACTAGAGGGCAACAGTTGAAAGATCACAGTTTGAACAGAACATTTTCAGGTAATGCAATAAAAATATTTCCAGACAAAATGTCTCCATCTCATCTTCCTGATTTAATGATTATAAATCAATTTACAAAGGGTCTGTTCCAAAACCTAGTGAGCGTCCTCCGGAAGCAGCATTTTAAGGCATCATAGGTGCGTTCCCGTCATGAAGGCTGTTCCAAAAGGGAGGTATTTTAATTATGTTGCCTCTTAAGATCTTTCATTTTGGCCAAATCCTAAAGTAGCATCATATGTATCCTTCCCCAGGTAGGTGATCCCAGAATGCACCGTGATGAGCTTGATGGAAAAATAAATCCATGATGGCAGACGAAGTGAGAGAAATTTAGATTGTAAATATACTTATCCATTCCATATTGAAAAGTATCGATTAATAACAGTTTAATAGGATACAAAACTGACTATTTTAGCCAAAATGTGAGTGTGTCATGCATATTTATGCTCATTAGAGGATTGTGTCATTTCTCTTGCGTCACCTCTGTTGAAATCAGTTGCAGGTCAAGTGTCCCGTGTGCGAGGAGCTGCTGCTTATGTAGGGTGTTCCAAATTGCTCACTTATGAGGCATTATTTGAGAAAAGATGCTGCCATAGAAGACAGCTGCCTATGTAGACAGGAAACAGTGAGGTAGCTTACCAAGTTGACCCAAAGACGTTGTCCAGTTTAGTATAATAATTTATAGTAAGCAACACATTATAAAGTGGATCATTTAGAAATGCTTTAATAAGCAATAGAATAAATAAATGACACTATAAATTGATACTGAACACTGTACTGAATAAGTACATTGTATAATGCGATTAAAGTGTATAAAGAAAACATCTCATTCTTTACTCTTATTATAAAATGTGGAAAATGTTAATAATAAATTCATCAAAACTATGAAATGACATTAAAGTATGGGGATTATGAAGTGACCAGATTAATGTCAAAAATAATGTGAAATCTTGTATTTTCTGTGTGTGTAATTCTGTTCATGAGATGCTTCGTCCCGAGATGTTTTTCAAACACTGTTGATGGAGTTCACATGTATAAAGGACACTTGATCTCTGCTGAACTTTCAATATCTGCTCCAACTCAAAACTTGAGGATTTGTTCCCCTTTTTAAAAGCAAGTGTTCAGTTAAGAGGGAGAACAGTGTTTTTTACAGGTCAAGTTTACACTCACAGAACATTCTGTAAATTTAAACCAATTTATTTAGCCAGTGAGAGCTAAATATATCCCTAGAAGTACACCCACCCACCAGCACATCACCGTAAACATCCCTCTCATTCAGAAGTTAAAAATGTTTTGTTTTCTGCTCTGATTTAGCCATAATATTAAAAAATGTCTGTGATTATCCCATCTGTATGAATGTAAGAACTGCTTTTAAAGAAATGGAATCACTCCACTCTTCCGGTTCAGGGTGCGTAGATCCACACATTTTTATAACGGTCTCAAAAACAAGATGATCTACACTCCTTTTCTCAGTTTCTTATTTTATTCGTATCTCACAGTACAGAACACAGACATTCTGCCTTATGACCTTCTTCAGTGTGTAATCTTGTTATACAACTGCACAGATTTAAAAAAGAAAAAAAAAATCACGAAGAATACACGGAAAGCAGCCAAGGCGTATATTAATAAGTATTTATGATTAATATGTTTATATTGTAGTCTGGTGGTGTGAATAATCTCATGATGTGTTGTTTGACTATATACACATTAAATATATAAATACTGCATACTGACATTAAAGTGCTTTTTATTTATTACAATGTTACAATAATGGCATACTTTATACAGTCTGAGTGTTTTGAATTTAACATGTCCTATGAGCACTTCCAGTTTCATTGTATCAGACTCCATTAATGTTATAAATATAACGGACACATGTACAGATAACAAAAACCAACAAGTGTTTTAATTCCTGCTCTCCCCCTTCATTGCTGCTTGACTTCGGCTAAATTATGCCATGTCTCTTGAAAGATAAAACTATATTGAAAGAAAAATAACATTTTGGCTCTGTTGAGCTACCAGCAGTATCACTTCCTCAAGATTAATAAAACAAAGAGAAAAATGTTGCCGACTTTTCTCGCATAGCTCAGCGCAAAGATATATGACATTTGTGACGTCACATGAAACGGGTCAATTGGTTTTTCCATTTCAGTTTATTTAAATATTCACTGTTTGTTTTAAAATCAACTCAAACAACAACAACAACAAACACCTGTTAACCATAAAAATGAAAACGACCCTCCACCTCAGGCCACTCACCAGGTGTGATCAGTCACATGACCTGTCTAAACCAGGTGTGCTTCATGAACCAGTGCTTTGAAGCACATATCAAACTGGTCAAGTCACATGATTCAGCAAACGACGCTTCGTTTTCATTATACTGTTTCAAAATGTTTCGCGGTTATGCTAGAGGGCGTTGATCCCACAGTGATACCCTGAATCAGTGTTAAATGGAGACTAACTGATCGAGTCAGTTCAGCAATAACTTAAATCAGACTGATTCAAAGAAGTGTTACTGATTTGAATTTAGTCATTTGAATTTCCCTTTGGATCATCTTGAGTTGTGTTCTCACAGGGGGAAAAAATCTAAATGTGTCTATAAGAAAGAAATTTGAGAGAGACATGCATAGTGATATTTAAAGAGACTTATTTGTTTTACAAAAAGTGAATCTGGAATTTCAATTATTGTACATAACGCGCCCCACTTTCTTTAATTTGGTACACCCAATTTCGTAATGTTAGAAATGCCACAGTGTAGTAGTTAATACTCTCACATTGTAAAACACTTGATATCTGTGTTTGAGTCCCACACTGAGTGAGTATTTTATCAATGTTTCTTTATAAAATATTAATTTCACTGTCAAAGCATAAATGTTTATAAATAAAGAACTATACAAAGTGTTGTTATATATATTAGTATTTAAAATTATTTTAAAACAGTAATCATAAAAAGGCCAATTTATATAAGGTCATCATACTCTGAAAATATACAGATCTGTTTATTCAAGGATAATGTAGATAACCATGAAAAATATATGACAAATACAGCTGGGCAGTAAATTAATTGTAATGCATTGAGTCATTGTAGCTACTGTTGACTCGAGTCTTCTCATTACATTTACACGCCTGTGACCAGCAAATGTCCTCAGTGTGCGGCATTACAAGCGCTTCGAAATAGTGAATCATTTCCCAAATCAATTGGTTCAGTTGACTCGTATTTTCAGAAAGCTTGGTTTCTGCCATCACTAAAGTGAGTCACAAAAGTATAGACCGTTTGAATTTCCCTCTTAAATATAACGAAGGAGAACAAGATTTTGGGACATGAGGAACAACGTGTATTAGATTTAAATGGAGTGCAGTTTTTGACTAGATGTTTTCCAAAGTTTCTTTTCTAAGTGTTGCCTCAATTTCTGTTTGATGCCTTCATGGTTTAGTTCATTGCGCTCTAAAGGGTTAGAAACTCAGTTATCTTAATGTTCTTAATACGATCTGATCAGCTTTGGATAGAAACATCTGAAATTAATACGTGTCAAAAATAGATGTGGTTATATGACCCATGTTTGGTGAAGACAAACTTAGTGAGAGGTGTAGCAAAAATGATTTTTGATCAAACTCTGGATAATGGGCAAGCAATATGATAGATCTTGGAAAACTGGGAATCACTGTGCTCTACATGAGCAAAGTAATCCAAAGAGCAATTTTAGATTTCATATGTCAATGTTACAATGATGTGTGTCTGTTATGACTGTTTTCCCATCACCATACAGCCCTAGTATCCTCACGCCTTTCGTTTCGTATAGCTTTACTTGCTCACTGTTTTTGCGAAACAGAAGTGTTCAGTCCACCTGTTGTGTTTTGTAGAGAAATGTCAAGTCTGAGCTTTATTTTCATATATCTGGCTGTTTCTGTGCAGAACTAAGACAAACAAACTGTGCAATCTAAACACATGGACAATGAGCGATCATATAACAAACATACACAATAAAATGGATTAATAAATGTATATAAAAGCAGTATATAAAATGTATTAATGTTTTTTTTTTTTTTTGTAATAACTGTGCGCTTGCTTTTATAACAATATTTAGTGTGCTGTTACTTCAGAAGATGTATTGTGCGGGTGCGTTTTCTCGCTCCCTCTCTCGCAGATCGCTCCCTTCTTACAGATCGCTCCACCTTAATTGGAGGACAATGTGCACGGTGGTTGGAGAGGAGAAGATTGGGCATCTTATCTTGAGATGTGTTACCTATTGTTGGTGCTTAGGTATTGTATGTTTTCATCCCTTCCTTTATGTTATGGCTGAGTGTACGCCTTATTTGTATATATTGTAACAGTGTAAATATTTATTTTCTTTGTATCAGGAAAGCTGCAGGGGTTAGGTGCCATTTATTTTGAGACCATCTTTTTGTTCTGTTTTTGAATTAACAAGGGAGTTATGTTAAACTCTATTTTATTTTGAAGTCCCTTTTTCTGTTGTTAGGTTATTTAAATTGAAGGGTCAAGTTAGCTCCTGTTTTTGTTTATTATTTTGGCCTTGCCCAGCCCTGAAGGTAATTTGCTTTCCGAGTTATTTATTTTATTGTGATTATTTCAAATCTTTCCAACATTAAATTAGAAATCAAAGAATTGAAAGAAACATGTCAAACTCATTATCGATTTATATATTTTTAATAACTTTGTTACACCTCAACCCTATAGACCGGGGTCACAAATTGAGGGCTCGTCCGACCCTATAGAAATCATTTGTGAAACCCTTGTGGCTGTGCGTGGGGTAAGTAATTTCACTCTACTTTGTTTGGCTGTTTATGGTGTGGGAAAAGGGTAGTGAGTAGAGGATTAGTATAGAGTTTGATTTACTCCTTTACACTATCTCCAAGCACGGAGCAGTTTGAACGTTGTCGTAAAGATGACTTAATTTTAAAAACTCTGCAATTTTAAATAAGGTGCCGCGTAATGTCACTAAGAAAGAGGTTAAATTTGTTACAGCAGAAACTTATTCAACAGATTTTGCCTGAGCAGTTAGTCGTGATTAATATAGAGGGAGCTGTTGCGCCGGTGAAATCTGATGAAAAGCCCCCCTCTGTTCAACTCTCACCTGTAATTCCTAGGTTTCCATTATTTGCGCCACCCAGTAGCTCATTGATGGTACCACATTCTGACCCGCAATTAGCACTAAGAATTAAAGAATTAGAATTGGAAGTTAAATGGGAGGAGTGAGACAAAAAGGCTTCAGTTAAGGGAATTGGAGTTGCAGTTGGAGAGGGAATGGCTTCGAGAAGCTCTCAGTCGTCCTCACCTTGCTGAGGGCTTATTGGATAGTTCCCCAGCATCTCCATTTGCTCAATTACCCGCAGGTCACGTGCCTGTCTCTTCCAGACCCGTTGTTCCGCAGGCAGTAAACTTGCCGGGTTTTGATGCAAGCACATTAATTTGGTACCTGCGTTCAGAGAAACTGAGGTGGATAGCTACTTTACAGCTGGTAGCTACATTGCAGTGGCTGAAAGAGATGTGGGCTCTTCTGCTGCAATGTAATTTAGTTGGCAAAGCACAGGAAGTTTGTTCTGTGTTGCCGGTAGAGCAGAGTCTGATTCATGTGGTGAATCAGACTGTTCTCTGTGCTTACGAGTTAGTGCCTAGAGCATATTGACAAAAATTCAGGGCCCACAGGAAATCAGACAAACAAATTTTTGTGGAAGTTGCCAGTGAAAAACAAATTCTTTTTGACAAGTGGTGTGCTGCTAATAAGACAACTTTTGAAGCTTTGAAAGAGCTTGTTTTATTAGAAGATTTTAAGAGCCATCTTCCAGAAAATCTAGTTGTTCATTTAAATGAGCAAAAAATTATGTCCTTCTCTGCAGCCTCTGTGGTAGCAGACGAATTTGTATTAACACATAGGACAGTTCTTTCTCCAGTGGTGAGAGGTGATAAGACTGCTTTCCATGGTGCTGAAAGGCAGGGAAAAGAATGGACTGCTGCTATCAAGTCTGGGCAGGGAAGTGACTACGGGGGTCCTAGAACTTCTCAGAACCACTCAGGAGATGGTAGGGTGTGTTTTTACTGTCTTGAAGCAAGTCACCTTATTGCTGATTGTGAAGCCTGAAGAAAAACAGTTCAGTTAAGCCTATAAGTGTAGGTTTTGTACATACCATATAGGACTCAAGATGGCGCCGAGTATGGCTGCTGCGTTGTGAGCTCTGACATAACATTGGAGTGTTTTGTTTGTTTTGTTTACAATTCTTATGTTTTTTGTATTGGATGTTGTCTGCCTTATTGTCTTATAAAACACTTTTGAACATTGGTTCAGCAATTACACACCGTAAACCGGACTTCAAATTCCTCAATGCTGTTTACAAACACACCAGCAGAGCCCTTTGTCTGGGCTGCCCGGCCGCGAAAACACAGGAGGAAAAGGGGAAACAGAGCCGGCGTTCTCAGAGTAAGACGTCATGCAAATCGACCCCCGCTACCCAGTATTCTACTGGCAAATGTTCAGTCTCTGGATAACAAGCTCTGCGAGCTGAAAGCACGGATCTTTCCGACGAGAGACTGCTGCATTATCTGCCTAACGGAAACTTGGATGTCTGCTGAGATTCCAGATTCAGCCATTGAACCCACAGTGTTCTCCGTGCGCCGAGCGGACAGAGCGAAAGACCTCTCAGGTAAAAGCAGAGGTGGTGGTGTATGTTTTATGATCAACAAATCCTGGTGTGATCAGAGGAACGTACATTATCAAGTCTTTCTGCTCTCCTGATCTGGAATTTCTCATGTTTCTGTGTCGACCATTCTGGCTACCGAGGGAATTCCCAGCGGTCATTATCACTGCTGTGTACATCCTGCCACAAACTAACACAGACTGGGCACTCAAGGAACTGTACGGGATTAAGCAAGCAGGAAACTGCGCACCCTGAGGCCGCGTTCATTGTGACCGGGGAATTTAATAAAGCCAGTTTCAAATCAGTCACACCAAAATACCACCAACACATTCGTTTTAACACACGAGGGGACCGGGTTTTGGACCATTGCTACTCTCCCTTCCGGGATGGCTACAAATCCCTCCCCCGCCCACCATTTGGCAAATCGGACCACTCTTCCATTCTGCTTCTGCCCACTTACAGGCAGAAACTGAAACAGGAAGCACCCACCCTCAGAACGATCCAGTGCTGGTCGGACCAATCAGACTCTATGCTACAAGACTGTTTTGATCACGTGGACTGGGATATGTTCCGGTCCGCCTAGGATGACGACGTCGAGCTTTACACTGATGGCTTAACGCGTTTCATCAGAAAGTGCGTAGCGGACGTCGTTCCGACCAGAACAATAAGGATCTATCTGAACCAGAAACCTTGGATTAATAGTGATGTTCGCACGGCACTTGATGCGCGGAGCTCCGCTTTTAATTCTGGGAACACGGAGCATAAACAAGCCAGTTATGCCCTCTGAAAATCAGATCAGCAAAACATCAGTACATGAACAAGATTGAAGGACAGTTTAACACCTCCAACTCTAAAAGCATGTGGCAGGGAATTAACATCATGGACTTTAAAGGGAATAAAAACTCGCTCGTGGCAGAAGCTACAGAGGTTAGTTCACTCTCCGTCTCTGTAGTGGATGTAACACGATCCTTCCGAAGGATGAATATCCGCAAAGCCGCAGGTCCAGATGGCATTCCGGGCTGCGTCAGAGCGTGTGCTGATTTTACGGACATTTTCAACCTTTCCCTCTTTGTCTGTAGTCCCCACATGCTTTACATTTTTATGCATTTGGCAGACGCTTTTTACAGGGACAATTCCCCTGGAGCAACCTGGAGTTAAGTGCCTTGCTCAAGGACACAATGGTGGTGGTCGTGGGGATTGAACCAACAACCTTTTGCTTACCACTTATGTGCTTTAGTCCACTACGCCACCACCACTCCGCTTTAAAATGTCCACCATTGTGCCTGTTCCAAAGCGATCCAAAATAACTTGCCTAAATGACTGGCATCCTGTTGCTGTGACCCCTAGTCTCTTTGAGAGACTAATCAGAGATTACATCTGCTCTGTGCCGCCTCCCTCCCTCACTAGACCCATTGCAGTTTGCTTACCGCAACAACCGCTCCACTGATGATGGCATTGCATCTACAATACGCTCTGCTTTCTCCCACCTGGAAAAAAAAACAAAACACTTATGAGAAATGTTTTTTGTAGACTACAGCTCAGCATTCAACATCATAGTGCCCTCCAAGCTTGATGAGAAACTCCGGGCTCTGGGCTTAAATAGCTCGCTGTGCAGCTGGATCCTGGACTTCCTGTCAAGCAGACGCTAGGTGGTTAGAATGGGCAGTAACATCTCATCACTGACCCTCAACACTGGAGCCCTGCAGGGCTGTGTTCTCAGCCCACTCCTGTATTCCCTGTACACACATGACTGTGTGGCAACACACAGCTCCAATGCCATCATTAAGTTTGCCGATGATATGACGGTGGTAGGTCTGATCACTGACAATGATGAAACAGCCTACAGAGAGGAGGTGCACACACTGACACACTGGTATCAGGAGCACAACCTCTCCCTCAACGTCAGTAAGACAAAAGGAGCTTGTGGTGGACTTCAGGAGAACAGATAGAGAACACAGTCCCATCACAATCAATGGAGCACCAGTGGAGAGAGTCAGCAGCTTCAAGTTCCTGGGTGTCCACATCACTGAGGAACTAACATGGTCCATCCACACTGAAGCCATTGTGAAGGCTCATCAGTGCCTCTTCTTCCTGAGATGCCTGAGGAAGTTTGGAATGAACCGCCACATCCTCACACGGTTCTACACCTGCACTGTAGAGAGCATCCTGACTGGCTGCATCTCTGCCTGGTACGGCAATAGCACCACCCACAACCGCAAAGCACTGCAAAGGGTGGTGCGAACTGCCAGACACATCATTGGAGGTGAGGTTCCCTCCCTCCAGGACATATATACCAGGCAGTGTGTGAAAAAAGCTCAGAGGATCAGAGACTCCAGCCACCCGAGTCATGGGCTGTTCTCACTGCTACCATCAGGCAGGTGGTAATCGCAGCATCAGGACCCGCACCAGCCAACTTCATGACAGCTTCTTCCCCCAAGCAATCAGACTTTTGAACTCTTGATCTCCTACAATCAAAATACATCAGCACTGCACTTTATTACTCTTACTCTATATCTCACACCGGACTGTCATAATTATATTATTATTATATTATATTCTCTTAACTTACTAATCAACCGACAGCCTGAATGTCAATACAGTACAATACAACCTACTGTACATTCTAATATTTTTTATATATATATATATATATATATATATATATATATATATATATATATATATATATATATATATATATATACACACATACATACATACACACATATATATATATATATACACATATACACACACACACACACACACACACACACACACACACAATATACTTTATTGTATAATGTGTATTCTATATTGTGTGTATTGTGTACAGTACATTGTATGTTATTATTTGTATATTGTGTTGTGTAATTGTGTATATTAGATTTTAAACTGTTGTAAATCTGATGTTTATTGTAACTGGTATATGTCTCATCACTGTCACGACTATGTTGCTCAGAACTGCACCCAAGAATTTCACACACTATTGCACTTGTGTATATGGGTGTGACAAAAGTAATTTGATTTGATACAGTTTCAAATGATATGGTACTTTGAGAAGTCGGGGTATGAACCATTTATGCTGCAAGGGTGGGCCTCGAGCAGTAGTAAGGGGGAATGTAGGCCAATGAGAGTATTAAGAGGCACAGGAGCTGCCCAGTCTCTTATGCTGAGTAATGTACTGCAGTTACCTTCCGAGATGTACACAGGCTCTAATGTAATTTTGCGAGGGGTAGGTGTAGGTTGTGTGAAAGAGCCTCTACTCAAAATTTACCTCAAAACACACCTGGTGACGGGAAATGTTAGTGTTGGGTTTTGTTCTCAACTTCCTGTGGAAGGAGTTGTATTTATATTAGGAAATTACTTAACCAGTGGTAAAGTTTTTCCCCATCCTATTGTTGTAAATAATCCCATTACTGATAAGAAAACTGATGTGTCTGTTCAGTTTCCCCACAGCATTTCCTACCTGTGTGGTGACGCGAGCCCAAGCTCACAAAGTGAACGATGTCATGGATCTTTCGGATACTTTCCTGCAGTCTTCTGGTGAAGGTATGGCTGGGAAATTGTATGTAGTGTGGAATATTTTTTATCAAGTTAAATATAAATTAATCAAATATAATCAATGTAAATATAGCCATTTTTGTCTACAATTATTTCTAATAAGTTAAGCATGGATTTTTTCTGTGTATGTGTGTAGAAGCTTGAGTAAGGGAGGCCCCTCAAAATGGAATGTGGTCACATATGGTACTCATATAAGGTAATCTTGAGTCTCA
Source organism: Myxocyprinus asiaticus (assembly GCF_019703515.2). Lineage (NCBI taxonomy): Eukaryota > Metazoa > Chordata > Actinopteri > Cypriniformes > Catostomidae > Myxocyprinus > Myxocyprinus asiaticus. Next base: position 50,443 of record NC_059368.1, read on the forward strand.
TGTTTTGACACTAGAGGAAATATAGGATAATGCCTTGTAGAGAGATGGAAAGGGGCCTCCCAAATAGTTTCATGTTCTCTAACAGTCGGAAGACATAGAACAAAATGTATGGGGTGTATTGGTCACGCCCTATGTAAATGTGTATATAGGCATGCTTGAATAAAGAAAGTCAGTTACTCTGCAGACTGACTTGGCTTTGCTATCTCTCATAATAAAGTCTATCTTCTGGCATCAAAACCTTAAGACTTTGAGAGTGATTCTTCACAGAGGTGGCAGAAGCCACAACAAATTGGCGCCCAACGTGGGGCACTGGAAAGGAGCAGAGTGGAAGCCACAGCGAGCTATCTGGACAAGCAACTCAAACAGTGGCCACTTAGAAAAGGTAAGCATTTTTGCTTATATAATTAGTTTGTGTTGCTTGCAAAAAGCCCCTCCAAATTCAAAGAACAATAAATAAATAAAAGGGTTCTGATTCCAGAAGAAATAATTGCATGCAATGATCTGTTTTTACTGTTAAGGGGGTCTTGACGGATAACAGTAAATGAAGAGCTGATAAAAATTGTAAATAAAAAAGCCAGGAAGGCAAGAGAGACAGGTTTTTGACCACGTAGGCAAATCCTGCAATAATCTGTTTTTACTGTTAAGGATGAATAACAGTAAATGAATAGCAGATAAATTTTTTAAAAAAATAATAAATAAAAAACAGGAAGGCAAGAGAGGCAAATCCTGCAGGTCACCTAAGAGGGGTGTTTGATTAGTTGCGTTTAGGAATTTTATTGTATTCTTTGAGAGCTCTGCGTTTATAAATGCCTTGTTTGTAAAAAGTGTATATATAAGTGTCTGTGACTAAGTTAGTGTCTGTGTGAGTATATCTGTGACTGTGGCTGAATGAGAAAAAAAAAAAAAAAAAACACCTTGGACAGTGGGTGCCTTCTGGACTGTCACGTAAGTGTGATTCAACAGAGGGCACAATTATTGTTACACTTGAGAAGAGTGGATGAGAGAATGAACCCTAAATAATAATAGGGGCAAGGAATGAGAGAATGAGCCTTAAGTAAAAGGACAAAGAATGAGTGTATGAGCCCAAAAAAAAGGGGACATGTATGAAAATAGGTATGTATGAGAATTTGAGCCCCACAAAATAATAAAGGGACTTGTATGAATGCTGTGTATTAAAAAGTGAAGGTGAAAGAAATTAGAAAAATTGTTGGCTTTACATATTATTGTAGTAGGAAATAAATTAAAATAGTAAGATATACTTTCATCTTCTAAATGTAATGATTTATCTAAATGAAGGGTGATAAAATAATTTTTCATTCTTTGTGTGCCAAGTACAAATAACTTGGAAGGAAAAAAGAATAAAGAATAAAATAAAGAAATAAGGATCCAGCTTATCTATGAAAAATTAGCTGTTATTGTGGTTTGGCACTATTTGGATAGTGATCCTAAAAGTAAATTGACAACATATAGGAAATTTGTACATGTATGTGGTATAATAAAGTGTATGAAGGCGATAAGGGAAAATTGGTTTATAAATAAATAAAAATAACTGAATTTCTTTAGGAAGATCATATTAATTTAACAAATAAAATTGTCCAAAAATAAAAATTGTCAAATTGATACAGTGATATATTTTTCCTAAAGATAGGATTTGGTGTATTATAGGAAAAAATCATGGCAGCCACTCCTGTGGACATATTAGGATTAAAATATACATTGTGTAAAGAACTTATAGATAAGCTCTCAAGCAAATGGCAAAAAAGAACCAAAGATATGATGACAAAATGGCCAAAGGAAGGGACATTTGATGTAGGGTTGTGCGAGGAAATGGAAACGTTGATAAACTATAAAACTAAAGATAAGAGTAAAAAATAAAAAGAGAAACAAAAAGGGAAAAAGAAAGAGAAGTGCTAGCCCTGTTCAAAAAGGAGAAAATTCTCTGAAAAATATAAGACAGGCAAGAAAAATACTGAAGGATGCAGAAAAAGAGATGAGTAAAAAAGGAGAACAAGTCCTTGTTAAACCACCTCCATATGTGCCCTCGGAAGGTCAGTTCCCAATACTCAAGGGAACTGTAGAGGTTTTAGGAGAAATGCAGATGGAGGGACATGTCGAGTTAGAAAAAGAAACAAACAAAACTGGGAGTGAGACCAAAGAAGAAACAGGATAGAAAAAGTGAGAAACTTGCCTTTAGATTGTTATAAACAGGCAAGGACAGCGTTAGAGAAAATAAAAAGTACAGTATGAAAAAGAAAAAGAATGTGAAGAACCAACAGAGCAAGTGAGAAGAGAAAGCGCAAGTAATAGAAGCACAAATAAATAGGAAAATTATAGAAACGGAAAAATTAATACAAGACACATAAATTGGTGAGAAATAGAAGTAGACTATTAGACAGAAGGGATATAGAAAGTGAAGAGGAGTCATCATTTGATGGAGGAAGGTGGACACAAGGGAGAGAACGAGGAAGGCTTAGACCATTGGCACAACAACTCCCCATTTTAATTAAAGGTGTGCAGGGACATTATGTGCCCTGGGCTACACAGGACCTTGAGGGGCTGGTCACTCGCCTCCCTGATATCCATGAGGGGGCTGGGAAGTGGATTAGAGTGTTTGAAGAACAAACAATGGGCAGACTTTTATCTGTGGGGGACATTAAAGCACTCCTGGCAAAAATTGTAGGAGGAGCAAAGATGGAAGAAATCCTTCAAACTTCTGGTCTGAATAGAGCTGTGGACTCTTATTACATGTATGGAACTGTTTTTGATGCATACCATCCAGCAGTGTGGCAGGCAATGCGTGCTGAGTATCCAACCAGAGTGGACCCTAAGGCATTAAAGGGGGAGCAGCTGGGGAAAACAGAAAACCCAATCACATATGTTCAGAGACAACTAAACAGATGGAAGCAAGAGACTGAAGGGGATCCAGAAAGAGACCCATTAATGGCTACATTGTTTAGAAATGCTGTGATAGATGCCATGCCACAAGCTGTAAAGAGCAAACTGGAGGACATAGTTGGCTTAACCTCCAAAAAAACACAAGGAGTTTTGCGATCATGTGACTCATGCAGTGGAGCAATACAGAAAAAATGAACAAAAGCTTAAGAACCAAGAGAAAGAGCTACAGAGAAAACTGACTCAGTTACAACTTGAACTAACACATAAGCATAAGAAAAAGATTCAAGCTACAGTAAAGAAAGAAGAATCACAGCAAATGACAGTAATGGCTCCTGTAAATGCTCCACCACCTACTATCCAGCTGAATCCACCTACAGCAATCCCTACAAATACACACCAGATCCCTGCACCCATTGTCAATGTCTATGCTCAACAGCCAGGGACGATGGGTTGGAAAACCAAACCATCACAAGGGGGACAGAGAGGAAGAGGCAGGCCAAATAATTTTCCTCAAAGAAGGTGCTGGGGATGTGGACAGCCTGGACATAACAGAAATGATTGCCCCATAAGTACATGGCAACAGCCACCTGGGGGTGGAAGGGGGTGGGGGGTGGGGGTTGGCAACAGCCCTTTCATGGTCCATCTCAAGGCCCAGTAAACCCTTGGGGAGGTCCAAATCAAGGATATTAGGGATGCCCAGAGAATCCTACAGGGGACAGTCAGCTTCCAATTTTAACAACCAATGCTGATTAAGAACCTATGCTGCAGGTTAAAATAGAGGGAAAAACCACACCCATGCTAGTAGACACAGGAGCGGTTTACACGTGTGTAAATTCAAATTATGCCTCACATCTCCCCTTGTCTGGAAAATTTGCAAAGACAGTAGGATTCTTGGGACAAATGCAGCTAATTCCTATGACTGCTCCAGTGTGTCTACAAACTAAAAACAAAAGTGCAACTATACCTATCCTAGTATCAAATCAGACTCCTGTTAATTTGTTAGGGAGAGATGCATTATGTAGATTGGGACTTCAAATTTGGTGTTCTCCAGAGGGAGTGTATATAGACTTACAGGGAATAAGAACTCAAATGATGATTTCTGAGCCAAGAGCAAATGTGTACTGGATAGGACAGATAGAAAATGATGTGAGAAACAATTAATAAATGGGGAAAGTTTATTGAAGCACAAATTCCTGAAGCACAGTTGCCAAAATCAGAATTTCACTGTACAATGATATATGATCCTGAGAGAGATGCATAAATAGAAAAGAAATGGCAAGGAGGAACTGAAGGGCAAAAAATTGAAATGACCTCACAATACATCATAAGTAAACAGGGAGCAGCTTTGAGTATAACAGAGTGAATTTATAAAAAATCGGTTTAAATGTAGCAGATTCTGCTCCACGTGTATCATTATATGTAGGGAAAAATTGGAATGCAAAAGATTTGGGGCCAATGATGAAAGTTAAACAGTGCCAGTGGGAACCAACAGTAAATCCATTGATTTTTCATTCTGTTGACAAAAATTACATCAAAATCTTGTGAAAGTTTATTGATGGGTACTCCTCAGGAAGTAGTCATTAGTAAAAAAAAAAAAAAAAAAATACAAACAGATGATAACACCCAAATTGGTAGAGACTATTAATGCTGAACTGTTTAAGGAAGTAGAGCATCAGGTACCAACTAAGTTATGGTCTCAGCATGACACAGATGTAGGACTGGTAAATTCAGCCAGCCCAGTAAGAATACAACTTAAGCCAGGTGCACGACTGCCAAGAAAATTGCAGTACCCTTTGCGGCCTGAGGCTGAAACAGGCATAAAAAGACACTATTGAAGGTCTAGTAGAAGCAGGAGTGTTAATGGAAACAAAGTTACTGTAACACTCCAATTTTTCCTGTGATCAAAGCAAACAAATCTAAATGGTGCCTCGTTCATGACTTACGAGCAATCAATGATATAGTAGAGGATTGGCCAGCTGATGTTCCAAACCCGCACACGCTGCTGACAAATGTCCCTCCTGATGCAAAATACTTTACTGTGATTGATTTATGCTCTGCCTTTTTCAGTGTTCCGGTAGCAGAGGAAAGTAGACACTTGTTTACATTTACATATGCTGGTAAACAGTATACCTATACCAGAATGCCACAAGGATTTAAACACTCACCACATATATTCAATCAAGTTCTAAAGGCTGATTTAGAAGACCTAATGATAGACAGTACTCTGCTGCAGTATGTAGATGATTTGTTCCACATCATTAGAACAATGTCATATAGATTCTATTAAAGTACTTACTAAATTAGCTCAAGGAGGTCACAAGGCATCCAAAACAAAACTACAGTATTGCCAACCACAGGTTGAGTATTTAGGACGATTGATCTCATATGCACAAAAGCTATAGCCCCAGATCACTTAGAAGGCATAAGTAAAACACCATTGCCACAAACAGTAGGACAGATGATGACTTTCTTAGGAATGACGGGCTTCAGTTCTGATTGGATAGAGGAATATGCAGTAAAAATAGCTCCACTAAGAGAAATCATGAAACAAGCAGGACTGCAAAATTTAAGTACTCCACTAAAATGGAATACAGATGCGATGCTAGCATTTGAATCTATAAAGAAAGAATTACAAAGGGCACCTGCCCTCTGTAATCCCGACTACACTATACAGTTTCACCTATATGTGGCAAACAGAGCTGATGGTTATACAGGAGACCTGTAGTGGTAGGAAAAAACAACCCATAGCTTACTATAGCACTAAGCTGGACAATGTAGCGCAAGGTTACCCACCATGTTACCGACAAGGCCTTGCAGCAGTATATTACGCATATGAGAAAGCATCTACATTAACTATGGGATACCCAGTAACCATTTATATGCATCAAAATTGTGGAGTTACTAGAACAAGGAAAATTTGTTCCGACTCAAGCCCGCATTCTAGCATATTCAACATTACTTACATATCCAGATGTAACCATTAAGCGATGTAATACAGTTAATCCAGTTGAATTAATTCCTTTAGCTTATGAAGGTGAGCCACATGACTGTGTGGCTAATTCATTGGCATTCACTAGGTTACGACCAGATCTAGAGTCTACGCCAATCTTTGGGGCAGAAGTCACATACTTTGTGGATGGTTCCAGTTTTAGAGATTATTTGGGAACTCATACAGGATACTCAGTAGTTAAAAAAATAAAAAAAATAAAAAAAATAAAAATTTGTGCCTGTAATTTCCCAACAGTGTGTACAGCCTTGTTCTGCTCAATTAGCAGAATTAAAAGCTCTCACGACTGCGTGTCAATTAGCAAAGGGAAAAATAGCAAACATTTTCACTGATTCAGCTTATGCTCATGGTGTATGTCATCTATTTGGAGCAATGTGGAAACAGAGGCTTTAAAAAAAAAACTGATGGAACTCCCATCCAACATGCTGAACAGATAATAGGTCAATTAATTTCTGCTATGATGCTACCAAAAAGATTAGCAGTCATCAAATGTCAGGCTCATAAAAAAGGAAATGACTATATCATTAAAAGGTAACAACAAAGCAGATTTGGAAGCTAAAAAAGCATCAGGATGTCAAGTAGCAAATGTTAGCTCCAGTAGTTCTTATAGAACCACAACCTTAGTTGGATGATATTATTCGAATTCAACAACAGGCAGGTCCTTATGAACACTATGTGGCAACAAAGAGGAGCCACAAAAGACACACAAGATATTTGGCGTTCATATGAAGGACAAATTGTTGCACCAACCACACTTTTAAACATTCTTATTCCAGATGCATATGGTTTTGACCACTGCGCGAGGGGGGAAGTGATAAAAAAAAAATTAAACAGCAGGGATATTGGTCTCCATACTTACATGCAATAATAGATGAATTTCTGTCCACATGTGAAGTTTGTGCCAAAAACAATGTTAGGAAAGGAACAGCAACACCAATAGGCCACATACCAATACCGGAAGGACCATTCAAGCACCTGGTGATGGATTATGTGGACATGATAAAGCGAGTACAAGGCAAAAAGTATATGCTTGTGGTAATAGACAGATTTAACAGATGGGTAGAAGCAATACCATCAGCAGATGAGGGGGTAGGAACAGTAATTAAATTTCTAACAAGAGAAGTAATCCCTAGATTTGGAATACCATCAGAAATAAGTTCAGATAATGGATCAGCATTCATTCAAAAAAACTGTAAAACAAGTATTGCAACAATTGAGAATAAAACAGAGGCTAGGGTGTGTTTATCACCCACAATCCCAAGGGATGGTAGAAAGGGTGAATGGTACCCTCAAGGCCAAACTTAACAAAATATATGTGAAAGTACTAAACTCAACTGGATTGATGCTTTACCTCTTGCGCTAATGAGCTATCGCATGCAAACTAACAGAAGCACGCACTTAACACCGCATGAGATGCTTACGGGTCGACCCATGCCTGTGCCGTATTGCAGAGGTCCCTATAAAGGACCCCCTCTAGAGCCATTGTAAATGGAACTTAGGTCTTATATGAAGAAACTAACTGCAATACATAAAGCTATCCATTTACAGGAAAAAAGAAAGGAGCCCAAAGAGGAGACAGAGACATCTTGTCCAGTTGTCCCAGGTGACCAAGTATATTTAAGGGTATTCAGGAGAAAGTGGAATGAGCCCAGGAGAGAAGGACCTTACAAAGTGGTGACAGCTACTCCAACAGCAGTCCAAGTGGAAGGAAGCACCACCTGGTATCATCTAAACCACTGCACAAGAGTTCCCAGAGTAAGGAAGGAAAGAGAAGGAGAGAGATTTGAAACAGACAATAAGGAAGAAAGTGAGGAGAGACCAGAGACACAGCATAAAAAGTGCAGAATGGCAAAAGCTCAGAAAGAGATGCACAAAAAGCTGAGCAAAGCAGAAAGAATCAAGATAGTGGAAGGAATGAGTCCAGTAGCATGTCTAATGATCATCACATGTCTACTGTATCTGATAATACAAGCCCAAGCTACAGCCAACACCACTGCTCAATTTAAATCAGACTTCCCTACAATTGATTTTTCAGCCCTCGGTCAGACCCAGTAACAACTCAGTAATAATCCCAACAGAACAAGAATTAAATAAAGAACAGAAGATATCAAAACAACGTAGAAACACTGATAATGATATTAATAGTAATGAAAAAATTAATGAATTAGATAGTTTATGGGAAACAGCGCAAAATAACGAATGGGCAACGTATACAGCAAGAGAGACAGGTATGGAAAATTGCTTACTGTGTTCTAAAATCACCCTTAAACAAGGTAATAGTAGTTCAAAATCCACATGACTATCAAAAATGTGCTGAATTTAATAGAAACTTTTGTCATCTAGAAAAGCATTTTAGACCCTACTGCTTAGGTGAGTGTTTGGCTTTTGTGGGTAATTCCATCCTTAAGGAGCAATTTAATAAACCACATTGGGGAGATTGGTGTAGATATTGGGATGTAAAAGAAAAAATTAAAATAAAAGAAAAAGGTAGAAATCCCAAAATGGTTCAACATAGATTATAGCCAAGAGTATGAGTGCTATAAGCCTGAAGGAACTCTTGATATGGGAAAATTCAAGGGAAGATGTGCTACTATTTGGTACTTAGACAAAACAAATGCTTGGTGATCAAATGTACCTGTAAGAGCTCCAGTACTTCAAGCACAAGGATTAGGAAAGGGAATGAAAATGTATCCAGAAGAATGTAAAAATCAAACTATAGTGTTACCTTCAATAGTGTTATACAAGGATCAAACAATAGTGGTGGCAGACTTCTTTTGGGTCTGTGGAAAAGAACGACTTGGGGCCTCCTTACCACTAGGATGGAAAGGAATATGTGTTGAATACGACTGATCCAGGAAATTGCCATAGCACAGTGGGAATTAGGACATTTAATAAAGGAAGATAAGAACAGAACTAAGAGAGCTTATAAAACAGACCCTAATGTGTATATAGATTCAATTGGTCAACCCAGGAATATACCTAATGAATTTAAAGCTAGAGATGAAGTCAAAGCAGGGTTTGAATCAATATTCGTTTGGATCACACAAAATAAAAACACAGAATGGATCAATTATATTTACTATAATCAACAAAGGTTTAATTACACTGATGATGCTTTATCTGCATTAGGAGAACAAGTACACGAAACAAGCGGAATGACATGGCAAAATAGACAGGCTCTTAATTGGTTATTGGCAGACAAAGGTGGTGTATGTGTTATGTTTGGAGATCAATGTTGTACTTTTATACCAAATAATACTGCTGTAATCAGGGCACAACTTATGCTTTGGATAAGTGTCTGCCAAAATGCATAAATGTAAACTGAGCAGAAGTTTTGTGGCACCCTTAGCAAGTCCTGGTGGCACCTAAAACTCTGTTAAATCCTGTAATTAAAATGTATTCCTTTGCATTGACCAGGCAGCCAAGGTATGGCAACTGCCATAGGCTGCCCGCGATGGGAGAAAGGTGCCATACGTTGTCCCTGGAAGGCTACTCTGCCATACAGGCTGCATATAGTTAGGATTAGGGTGAGGGCATCTGCTGCCTGCCAGGAACAAACAGGGACTCCTGTGGACAAGAGGCCATCTTTGACATTATGTCCTGAGGGTACATGAGAAGCTTGGAGACAGTGCCACCTAGTTAAAAAAAAAAAAAAAAAAAAAAAAAAAAAGTCTTTAGCATGGTTAGCATGCTACACAGTATGATAGCTTAGCATGCTAATTAGTTAACATGCTTAATAGGGCTATTCTATCTTTTAAGGCCATTTAGTTATGCTACACGCATGCAAAAATTAAGCATGCTAATCTAACGCTGTTGTGTGCTGACTCTTAATTTGTCCTTGCCACCGTTGAGATGCATCTAGTCTTGTCTTGCCATAGTGCCTCTGTAGCACTGGATTTGTATTGTGCTTATTGAATGCCAGCAGGGCTTGGCCCAGATTATTGCTGCTTGCAGCTATAGTTTCTCTCAATTTCAAAAGAAAGACCCCTGTAAAATAGTTGGAAAATATTACTGAAAAAAAGGAGAATTCGAGATGTTGGTTTTGTAGGTTGGGTCTCTTTCAAAAGCAGAACCTCATTGGTGTTTCAGGCTCCTGTGGAAAGCGGTTTATTAAAAATCACACTACTGCATGTTCAGTCCTGCCCACAGTCCTGTAGCATGCTCTGGAAATTCGCAAGAAAATGTGAGATTGTGGTTATTAAAATGAGCTTCATCTTCTGTGCAGGATCCATTCATTCAGATTTGTGTTTTAACCAGCACGTCAATCTCCTCAAATTAACAGATTATAACCCTTCTGCTGTATTGCTTTATAACAGCACATAAACAAATAAATGTTTATGCTAGATTCATTTATGTTATTGAGGTTCATTAGATCCATGCGCTTCTGAAATGTGAGAATGTTGCAGATGATCCAATGACATGTGAAAACATGAGCACATTCCTGCAACGAGTCCAGACAGGAAGGGTGTCTACACTTCCTTATTCAGCTGCCTTGCTCAAGCTGAATGCCAAATTATGAACGGCAGTGGTTATTAAAAGCCATCGTTAGTGCATTTAGGTGCTGCAAGAAATTAACCCTTGGATACTGTTTATTAAAAGCCAACACCTTTGAACTGTAATCATATTGAATAGATTTTTTATAAAAAGGAAATGCATTCAGAATCAAAATCAGAATGAGCTTTATTTTTTTTGGGTGATTTTCGGAGAAACAAGTGCACACAGAACATTACAGGGAGACAGAATATTAAAAATATTTCTATAACACATTACATTAAATATTAAAATACATTTCAATAATACATTATTAAACTCATTTAATCTGGAATTTGTTGGTATTTAGACTTTATTAAAAAGAAATACAAGATGGCACCGCAGATGGCAGCCTTAGTGTGGAGCTCTCCAATTCTTTTTTGTTTGTCCAGTTTAGACATTTTTTTCCAATTAGTTTAACCAGGGATGAACTGCTGAACATTCGGCAGCATATACTAGACAATCTTTTTCCAGGTTTTAACTATTCAGACGTTTTGCTGGACATTTAAGTTGGAGGCGCAGCTGTGTTGTTCAGGCGCCTAGGGAAGTGAGCCAGAGCGCTGGTCAAGCTCCATCAGCGTGGTTTTCAAACAGCACTGCAAAGTATTCATCTAGCACATCTCCACTCTCTTAACAAAATGGACGAACTACATCTCCTTAACCATACAAACAAGGACTTTTCAAACTCTGCTGCCTTGTGTTTCACAGAAACCTGGCCGAGTGAAGCCATTCCAGAAAGTACATTACATCTGCCGGCCTTTCAACTGTTCAGAGTGGATTGCATTGCGGAGTTAACGGGGAAAATGAGAAGCAGTGGAACATGCTTTTACAAATCAATGAAAGTTGGGTGTACAGATGTAACAACGTTAAAGATGATGTGCTGTTGGAAGCACTCTATCAAATGTAAGCCTTTCATTTTTTCCTCGTTTATTCTGGTGAGTGAATATTCCTCCACAAACATGTGTGAGCACAGCGCTGCAACAGCTGGCTGATTAGATCACAGACACAGAACTATATCCGGTATTATTCTCTGCAATTTTAACAGAGCCAACCTCACCTGTGAACTGCCAAAATACAGACAGCACATTACATGCCCCACCAGAGACAGAAGTATACTGGATCATTGCAACACAACATTAAAAGGATGCATATCACTCTGTCCCTAAATCAGCTTTGGGACTCTGTGATCACTGTCTGGCTCATCATCTTCCAACCTACAGGCAGAAACCTGTAGTAAAGACTGTAAAAAGATGGACCAATGAAGCAGAGCTGGAACTACAAGCCTGCTTTGACTGCACTGATTGGAGTGTTTTTGAAGCTGCGGACACCAATTTGGACGAGCTCACAGATACCGTGACATATCAGTTTCTGTGAAGATATGTGCATTCCTACTAGGATTTATTTAACGTTCAACAATGACAAACCATGGTTTACAGCAAAACTCAGGCAGCTTCGTCCAGCCAAAGAGGATGCTTACAGAAGTCTTGTACAATCAGGCCAAAAACACAGTGACAAAAAAGGAGATTACAGTGGCTAAAAGCAGCTAATGAGAAGCTGAAAAACAAGTTTTCAGCTAAAGACCCTGCATCAGTGTGGAGAGGTCTGAAAGACATTACTAGAAGAAACCATCCCCCAACACTGTAGGGAAATCAACAACTGGCTGACAACCTCAAAGTGTTTTACTGTATATTTGAAAAGCCCAGTCTCACACCTGCTCTGACCTTCACTTCACACAAACATCAACACCTGCTGCAGCCACCCTCCTCCCCCTCCTGCTACTCAACCTGCATTTAAGATCTGTCAAGAGGTTGTGCGCCAGGTCTTCTGGAAACAAAAAAAAGCACAGGGCCCAGACAATGTTTCACCCACTTGTCTAAAATCCTGTGCTGACCATCTGGCCCCATCTTCACACAGATCTTCAGACCACTGGAGCAGTATGAAGTTCCCTGCTGCTTCAAACGCTCTACCATCATCCCTGTCCCAAAGAAACCCAAAATCACAGGCCTTATGACTACAGACCAGTTGCTCTGATGTCTGTGGTCATGAAGTCATTTGAGTGACTGGTGTTGGCCCACCTGAAGGACAATCACTTAACCCATTCTGGATCCCATTCTATTTGCTTCGAGCAAACAGGTCTGTGGATGCAGTCAACATGGGATTGCATCATATCCTGCAACATCTGGACAGACCAGGGACATATGCAAGGATCCTTTTTGTGGACTTCAGTTCAGCTTTCAACACCATTCCAGCTATTCTCCGGACTAAATTAAACCAACTCTGTTCCCACTTCTATCTGTCAGTGGATTACAATCTTTCTAACAGACAGGCAGCAGCTATTGATACAGGGGAAATTCACTTCCAACACCTGCACAATCAGCACTGGCGCCCCCCAGGGATGTGTGCTCTCCCCACTACTCTTCTCCCTCCACACAAATGTCTGCACCGCCATGGATTCCTCTGTCAAGCTCCTGAAGTTTGCAGACAACACTACTGTCATCGGCCTCATCCAAGATGATGACGAGTCTGCATACAGAAGGGAAGTTGAACGGCTGGCTCACTGGTGCAGCCAAAACAACCTGGAACTGAACACGCTCAAAACAGTGGAGATGATTGTGGACTTCAGGAGGAACACCCCAACATTGACCCCGCTCACCATTCTAAATAGCACTGTGGCAGCAGTGGAGTCATTCAGGTTCCTGGGCTCTACCATCTCACAGGACCAGAAGTGGGGAGACCCATATTGACTCCATTGTGAAAAAGGCCCAGCAGAGGTTGTACTTCCTGTGCCAGTTAAGGAAGTTCAACCTGCCACAGTCTCTGCGGACACAGTTCTACTCAGCAGTCATTGAGTCGGTCCTCTGCACTTCAATAACTGTCTGTTTTGGTTCAGCTACAAAATCAGACATCAGAAGACTAGAAAAGAACAGTTTGGACTGCTGAGCGGATTATTGGTTGCCTCCTACCCTCCCTTCAAGAACTGTACACTTCCAGAGTGAGGAAAAAGGCTGAGAAAAAAAAAAAAATTAAAAAAAAAAGAAATATCACTCTGGACCCCACTCACCCAGCCCAGTACCTTTTTGAACTGTTGCCTTCTGGCCGGCACTACACTTCGCACCAGAACAGTCAGGCACAAGAACAGTTTTTTTTCCCCTCAGACTATCCATCTCATGAACAGTTAAAACTGCCACATTGAGCAATAATAATTATGTGCAATTCACAGATTAGCCTATTTATATTTATCTAACATATCCGACCTCTTCTGCAATTACATTCCCTTGCACTGTTTATAACAGATTTGTATTTGTACATATGTACTTCTATATTTTGTCTTATTGTGTATTTCTATATATACACTTATATTTTCTATTCGCTTTTTATTTTTATTCTATTCTATTATTGTCTTGTTGTATTGTTTGTGCACTGGAAGCTTGTCACCAAGACAAATTCTTTGTATGTGTAAGCATACTTTGCAATTAAGCTCATTCCAATTCTGATTTGATTTTTTAAAAAAAATGTAATTATACAATTTTGTAATAAACACATTTTATATTAATTTCACTTTTTCAATTAACATTTATAATTGATTCAAAAATACACAAACATCAAATCAACATTTAACCCCCACTAATATCCCTCCCCAATCACCAACCACACCCTGACCCCCAATGAACACCCCTGTGGTCACATAATACACACAAAAAATAAAACAAAAATATAATAATCATATATAATTAAAACTAAACTTCTCTCTCCACATCCCCTCCCCGAGAGTCCCCTAAAAATGCTAAATAATGGCCCCATTTCCTAACAAACAAGTCCCTAAACTCCAGCCTTGTACTTGCCACCTCCTCGAAAGCTGCCACCCTCCACATCTTCAGAAATGAGGGCGCACCAACCGACTTCCATCCCCTTAAAACAATGTCTGCCAATCACGATACTGGTCAGAACCCAATTTTTTTTTATGCATTCATCCCCCAAATGTATGACCGCCCCATCACCCAAAATACAGAGTCTGGGGCAAAGTAAAATTTAAGTGCCAAAAACGTCACACATACAACTTTGAACCTTCAACAAATTCTTGGATCATAATACACCCCCAAAAAAACATGGGTTGAGTCTCTATCTTCCGATTGGCATCGCCAACAGGTGGGTATGTCTTTAAGACCAAGCCTATACAATTTAGAGGGGGTCCAATAGAATCTGTGTAAAATCTTGAATTGCATAAGGCGCACCCTTGCATCTCTAGATACAGACTTGACATTTTTTAGAATCCTAGCCCACACTCCCTCCAATACCAAGTTTCAATCTTTCTCCCATAATCTCTTGATAGAAGTTAAAGCTCCACCCCCCAGACTCTGAATTAACAGGGAGTAATACACCGATGCCTCATGACCTTTTCCAAAAGCAGAAATCACCTCTCCAAGAGTATCTGCAGCTTTAGGGGTGTGTGTGCTACTCCCAAAAACAAATACAGAGCAGGTGGTGCAGCTGTAAATACCTACAGATCTGAGATCTGGGAATCCCAAAATGTTGAACCAAATTTTAAAAAGATGTCAACACTCCACTCTCATATAGGTCATTGAGTGTAGTAACCCCCCCCCCCCACAATCCACTCTGACCAGCAGAAAGGGGACTTAATACATAATTTAGGGTTCAGCCATATGCTTGAGGCAACATTTTAATAAATGTCTGAATTAAACACTCTGGACACTTTTGTCCATACAGAGTGCAAATGCGAGAAAACGGGGTGTAACTTCTCAGATTAGTTTGATAGAAAGGCTTTGCAATGGCAAAATAGGGGCAAGAACTTCCTGTTCAATACAAAACCAGGGAGGGGCTCTCTCAGGTGGAAGTGACCAATGAGCCAAATGCATAAAAATAAATGATCTTTGGTAGGCTCGTCAATTGGCCTATGTAACTTATTAAAATGTAATCTAAGGATGCTTACCATTCCAAATGAAGGACTTCGTTATGCTATCAAATTGTCTGAAATAAGAGGGGAGAACATCAACAGGGAGAGTATTTGAACTGTACATAATAGATAACATTGTATTAGATTTGCACTACCTGTGTGTGTAATTAGTCTATTTTGTATTATCCGTGTCTCGCTGCTGTTTTTGTATTATTGTACACTGGAAGCTCCCGTCACCAAGACAAATTCCTTGTATGTGTAAGCGTACTTGGCAATAAAGCAGATTGAGAGATTGTAACAGGTAGTTAAATTTTGTAATACAGTTCATTTTAATAACATCAACCTTCCCAATCATAGATAAATGTAATGAAGCCCCCCCTGCCCACATCACTCGAAAACCTTTTAAGGGGTCAAAATTAACTAACTAAATCAGACACATTTGCTGGGAATAAAATGCCCAAATACTTAATGCCCTGTTTGGGCCACTGGAAAGCGCCTGGCTGCAATACGCTGTCAGAGCCAAAGCTTTGGATTTAGACCAGTTGACTCTGTATCCTGAGAACTTAAAAAAGGAATTAATAATTCTATGGAGGCAAGGCATAGATCTAATGGGGTTGGAGACAAATAAAATATAATCTGCGTAAAAGCAAAAGCTTATGCGCCACACCTCCCGCCACCACCCCTGGAAAATTATCTTCCCTTCTTATCATGGTTGCTAATGGTTCCAGGGCAAGACAGAACAATAATGGGGAAAGAGGGCAACCCTGCCGGGTGCCCCTATCCAGAGTAAAATAGTCTGAAATTAATCCATTTTTTTGTACTGCTGCTACCGGGTGTCTAAAGTAACGTAATCCATCCAAAAAAAGTAGTATTCCCGAACCCGTATATTTCCAAAATCTTAAAAAAAGATAATCACATTCTACCATATCAAACACCTTTTCAGCGTCAAGTGAGATGGCAGCAACCGGAATCTGATCATTCCTCACTAGCTACATGAAACGCCTAATGTTATCAGAAGTGCTGCAGCCCCAAATAAACCCCACCTGGTATAAGAGATGTCATAACTTAATCGGTTAGACAAAATTTGGACAATATTTTAACGTCTACCTGGATCAGGGGAATTGGACTGTAACTCTTACACTCGCTTGGATCTTTGTCCTTTTTAAGAATCAGACTGATCCAGGCTTGTCATGGTTGGAAGCTTTCCATTCTTTAATGATTCCATATAGACTTCTAACAAAAGTGGAGCCACTTCTGAAGCATAAGATCTAACAAATTCAGCGGTAAAGCCATCTGGCCCCAGAGCCTTGCCTGTAGGCAAGGCCTTAATTACATCACCAAGCTCCTCCAAGGTTATCTCAGAATCAAGAATTTTATTTGCTCATTCGTCAATTTAGGGAGTTCTAATGATTCCACAAAGTTTCTAATGTCTTCATAAGTAGACAAAAACCTGGAACTATAGAGATCAAGATAGAATTCTTTAAAAGCACTATTAATATCGATGGCCGAGGTAAATATTTCACTACCAGCAGATTTCACTGAGGGAATGGTAGAAAAAAAAAAAAAAAAGACACTCTCTGCTTTATATATCTAGGCAAAAGCTTCCCTGCTTTGTCCCCAGACTCAAAATATGACCGCCTTGCCTTGAATAGCCAAAACTCCACCTTCTGTGACAAAATAGTATTATATTTTAACCAGGTCACATTTAATATTCCCTTCCAACTCAGAGTTCCCATGCTTTGGATTTTTTGATGAATGAGGTATACTGCATGATCTGATCCCTAAAAACTGCATTAAGTGCCTCCCAAGCCACGCCCACAGAGAATACTGAGGTCCAGTTAAATCTCCATATAGACACCAATTTCAGCCTTTAGCATTTGTTGGAATTCAGGATTTTGCAAAAGGGATACATTAAAAGCCCCAACTATATGATTTCCTTTTCTCCATGTGGCAACACCTCTAAACTCACCAGGGCATGATCTGAGACCAAAATGTTTCCAGTTGAGCAAATCAACAGATGAAATGAGGTACTTGGAGATATATATATATATATATATATATATATATATATATATATATATATATATATATATATATTTCTAGAATAAATCTTATGGACTGATGAATTTTTATCCCTACCAAATGGGTTAAAAAGTCTCCAAATATCTGCAAGACCAAGATTTTTTACACATCCTGTGAAGCGTCAGTGTTGCTCTAGGGGGCTTACACACTTTTGCTTCACTATAATCATTACTGCTGCTGAAAAAAAAATTAAGTGAAAGATGCATTTGAGCAGCATTACATTGGAAAACAATGTGATTTTTGAAAGAGCTCATTTTAACAGCAGATATCAGCAGGAATTGATTGCACGGAATTGTTCATTACTGCTGTTCACGTATTGGCAGAATATTGTAACTTTGGGGTGCTAAAAGAACTCAAGAGACAAAATAGAGTTGGGAATAAGGGACAAAGTTGTCTTATCACATAAAAATTGACTCAGAGCTGAGTCAGATGTGACAGTTATCCCCAAGCCAGAGACAAAATTTGCATATAAGTGCTGACAACATACCACTGAATACAGCTGTGATCAGAGTCAAAAGTTCTTTAAATGATGAGTGAAAGATGAATCCAGATCCAGCAAAGCCATTATCTGTATTTGTTGCAATGGCAAAATGTTGTGTTCAAATAGAACCAGATGTGGGTGAGGCTGAAACTGAAAGAGTCAAAACTAAAATGAAGCCCATTTTCAAAATCAGCTAATACATTGATAGTTGTATGTACAAGATATGCATTGTAAAATGCCCATTAATAAAATGGATACATTTCTTAAGATGAAGTTTAACATGTAGGCTACATTAACTGTGGAATGTTGTTAACTGTGGATTCCCCTAGTTTTTCCTGACATTGATGGATGCTGAAACTGAATTTTTGCTTGCATCCGAGCATGTATAAAAATGTTATGGAGGCACAAGGTGTGTATATAGATATAGTTTTTAAAATGACGAATTTTTGCCTCAGGGTGCACACACCCCCCAGGGGAAAACACACAATAGTAGAAGCCACAGAAACTAGACGAACAACTGGGAAACGATACTAACGGAAAACTGCATTGAGAGATGAAAAACAGTAAAGTGCTCTCAGAGGATTAGGCATTATTTGTCATTATTTCATAGTAATGGATAAAAACAGGAGCGGTGCAGTGCATTGTGATATTCACTGATATGCGCACCTATCTCCAAATATACACCACATCTTCATCTGGATGTCATGACTATAAAACCACAGGAGATAACAGAAATTTAACAGAAGATGTGACCGAAGAAAATTACATTTTGTTCCTGTAAACTGCATATTACCTGGGTATATATATATATAGATTAAGCTGTATTCATGCAAAATGTTGATCATTTTTTACGCTGATTTGCACTGACATTTAAACACCCCTGATTCAAGTCATAAGCTGATTTGCAAGGGGCTTCATGACCCGAACTAGGTTAGTAAGATAAGGGAGACAAAAAATAAAAAAATTGATGGCTCTCCAGGAACAGAGTTTTGCATTAAGGAATTAACATGAAATAGGCTTAGTATCATACCATTCCTGACCTTGGATGCACTATCCATTCACTAATCTCCAGTCCTTCACAAAACCACTCACCATACATTTGTTTTCCCCCACCAGCAAGACAGGGGAATTTAGGGTCCTAGCCAGTGTTATGATCGGCAGACAGATCATACTTAAGGGATGAAAGTCGGCTGGAGCGCCCTCGTTTCAAGAGTGGCACACAGAGATGGGCAGCATAGCGGCATTTGAAGCAATGTCATATAGAAGGTTAGGCAACAGGTTTTTAATAAAAGCTATTTAGCCTTTTTAAAAGGCTCTCGGGGAGGGGCAGTGGAGGGAGATTTGTAGTTTTAAATGTATGATTTTTACACACACACACACACACACGCACACTCTCTCTCGTCTGTTTTAATTTGTTTTTTGTTTCGTTTTTTGTACGCGTGTATACTTTTATTTTGGACCACTGGATGTTTGTAGTGTGGGGTTAGGGAGACAATTTGTGTGTGTGCCGTTTCATCAATCCTGTTTTTTTTATTTTTTTAATAAATTTTAAATCCAAATAAAAATAAAAAAAATAAAAATGAAAAATTAACAGGGGAAGCTTCATAGTGTAGGCCAATATCCCATTGTTCAACCAATGATTCAAGAACCAAGGTTATTTCTTGCTCTGCCTCTCCTGGGATAGTCTGTATTGATGGGTATGAGCAAGATTTTTCGTTAAAGCACCAGCAGTCTGGCCCCCTTTCATTCTCCCGGTGTCATTTATCCCATGTCCATAGGACTTATGGTAACCCCTGCAAAAATATTACGGCAGTCTCCTGAGGTTCCCCCTCATCAACTGTTGATAAAATATATGTTTAAGTAGCAAAACTACTGCGGCTCAATGCACAGCATTGACTCATGGCCTGGGAATGTTGTTTTCGCCATAATAAAATGTAAGATTTTATGCAATTCTGCCAACCAGTACATCATATATGCTCAGTTATTTGAATTTACAAATTAGCCATGCAATGAAAAATTCTGGAGTACTCCATCCTGGAGCCAACTCTCAAAGTTCAGATGTTTGTCTCACATCCAATGAATAGAACAAACTTGTCATAATTTATGCAGACAAATGCTGTGAATCAAGGTGTTATATTTACACCTTCCATGATTTATTTTTTCCCCCAAAAGTTATCCAATCTCTCTCTGTTAACTGGGGAATTTAAATGCCACAAATTGAGGTTTACCAATGTGCAAGCCTAATCTCTAAATCAGTTAACATTGACAAGGGTTCCACTGATGGATCACCTGAAGCCATTACATAAATATTTGAAGAATTTCTGAAGCACAGTTTTTACATTACTACTGAAATGTTGCACTTATCAAAAACAAGGCAGATATTTACCATGCTGGTGTCCACTCCAGACCTTCTGGTTGCATCATTTCAGTGTATCCGCAAGCCTTTGTAAACCCAATGCCTCAATCTTGATCAGTTTTCGCTACAGCTCATTCCAGTCTTCACATTCTCCACAACCACAGACACTGGTTTGTTCTCCAGGCCAGGAAACTTCAGTCTCTGAATGTCTGCTGAAAGACCCCTCACAGAATAGTAGTATTTACAAATGCCTGCAGTCTGTCAAAGCTCAAACACTCAACCATCACATGTTCAACTACCTCCATCTCAGTCCAGTCTGATGTTGGATATTTCTCCTTAGTCACTTTTTATGGCACATTTAAAATAAATAAATATTATATATAGATAGATAAATATCTAATTATATCTATCTAGATACCTGAACAAATAAACCAGATAAAATGGCATTGAGATTTACCATAAAATACACAAAATTAAAACATACCAAGATAAAAAAAAAAAAAAAAATAATAATAATAATAATGCTACACTTACATAGTTTCAAATACTAAACCAAACAAGACTTTAAAAATGATTTAAAAAGAGTTTGAGGATTTAATATGTAGTGACAACTTATTCCAAAGCCATGGTGCTGCAACTGAGGCTCGATCACCTTTCAATTTAAGTGCCCTGGGAACAGTTAACTGCAGTCTATTTGATTAAGCACAGAACACCAAGCAGAAGGTTGCAAGTTTGATCCCACAGCCACCACCATTGTGTCCTTGAGTAAGGTACTTAACCCCAGGCTGCTCTGGGGAGATGTCACTGTAATAAGTGCACTATGGTTCACTTTGGATAAAAGCATCTGCCAAATGCATAAAATGTAAATTTTATGACCGTAGAGGTCTAGAAGCCTAGTGTACGGAAATTAGATCAGACATGAGGTTCCAAACCATGCTAGCCCTTAAACTTTAAAACTTTTAACTGGATCCTGTATTGAACAGGAAGCCAGCAATGAGAAGCCAAGACAGGAGAGATCTTTCTGGTTCAAGTCAGAAGCCTAGCAGCAGCTTTTTGAACCAGCATTGAGAAACACCCAAGTGCATAACAATAATTAAGTCTGAAAGAAATACAAGCAAGCATGTATCACGGTCTCTAAATAATTAGAAATCAGAATAGTTTTTAATTTAACAATAGTCCAGTTGAAAAAGCTTTAGACAAAAAAAAAAAAAAAAAAAAAAAGTTAGAGCTGAATCAAAAGACACTTAGATTTCTAGCTAGTGCGTGTAAGTTAGAGGATAAAAGGTCCCAAATTGCAGCTTATTGTAGTAAAGGAATCATGAGGGCCAAAAACTAGGACTAGGACTAACTGGGAGAAAGTTGGCTGCCATCCAAACTTAATGTCCTCATGTCAAAGATTTTAAAGCAGAGAAATAATTGATTTTATCAGAAGATAAAGCAAAGTGTCATCTGCATAGCAATGATATGTAAAATGGAAGGTACGAACACGCAAGACGGCAGAATGTTTCGACATGCTGTGTTTGGTGTCTTAAACTGACTTCAAGAAGAAAAAAAAAAAAAAAAAAAAAAAAAATACAAAAATCATATACTTCCAAATTTGAATGATACCACTAAGAGATCACCTATTGGAACACTCAGAAGAAATGGAAATTAAAGTCCTTAAAATTCATGTCAGAGGATAAGTAAAATGGCAAAGAAACCAACTCATTTCTGGAGTTAATTGAGGTGTGAGACTTGAAGCTGCATATCAAAAGATCAAAGATTGAGGATCTAGAGAGGAGGGCGGATGAATTGGAGTTATAAGTGCATCCTCCTTGCGGGAATATAACTGGATTAGAAACGGTCACTTGCACGGGTAACAGCTGGATAATCTACAAGTGAGGACACCTGCAAGAATGTTGATTTCTCTAGAACAATAAACATTTAAAGTAAATCGATATCAGCCTGCCACATATTTCCAAGAAAGAACAGCAAAACGAAGCCAGATATAATCAGTCAAATAAAAAGGTACAAATGTTAACTTAATGAAACAAGAAAGCTGAAAGGGACTGATTTACTTGAATGAGCACCTCACTAAAAAGAACATGGACATTGCCTGGCAGGCACACTTCTTAAAAGCAAAGATACAAGCAACATGGACATGAAATTGCAGTGTGTGGATGCACTTGAAATGGAGCATCGGAGCACGCAGTAATGATTGCAGTAAAAGACTTGGATCCATTTTATGAACATGTACTGTGTGATAGACTATCGACATAGAAAATGCAATGAAATAATCGATGACTAAAGTGGAGGACTTGACTTTCAATAACCCGAGTGATATTGACATGGACATACATCATCAAGAATTGAAATAGTTTTTATAAATGTAGGAAGTGATTGTGATATTGAAAATATTATAATTCCATCAGTGGTGACTAGGTATTATACAAAGTATGTTTAATGAGGAAGTTAAAATAGATGGAGTTGTCTTAATTTCAAGACCTTATTTTCAAATCTCTCAGATTAGTCAACTAAAAATGTTTTAAAATAATTGCTGCATCAGATGATGGAAAGTGTGATTTTCAATTGTATGGTTATGAAATGTTTTTCACAAACAAAAAAAAGTTGGTGTAGCCTTATGATAAAGATTAGAAGTGTAAAGTTGGCAGTATGTCAGCCATTATAAATGTAATTGAGTGTATTACAAAAGAAACTGAGAAATCACAAATAGTGTATATAGATCAGGTTCTTCAGTTGAAGAATTTAAAAGGTAAACTAGTAGACATGAAGATAATTAACAAGGAAATCTTCGTTGGTGGGGATTTCAACATTGATTTGATTAATTCACAGGAACAGCAGTTTCAGATTTTATTTATACCATGTATAGTCTTTTTGGTCTTTTACCAAAGATTATTAGACCAACTAGAATTAGTTTGCAGAGTTAACTTTAAATCTAATTTATATACACCAACATATGAGGGAAAAGTAGAGAGTGGGCTGCTAATATCAGATGTAAGTGATCATTTACCAGTTTTTACAATATATCATAGCCAATTTAAAGTATAATATAGAAGAATAAATAGTAAGAAATAGATCAAAAGAAAGCCATTGATGCATTCAAAGAGGACTTAAGGATAGAGAACTGGGATGAGGTTTACGTTGATGTTAATAAAGGCATATAATTAATCTATGGATAGATCAATAGAATTGTATGATAAAAATTGTCCCTTAAGTAAATTCAGAAAATGACAAAATTATGGATGACAAAATGTCTACAAAATGCATGTAAAAAGTTATGAAGAATTCCTAATATAGAATAAAAACAAAGTAAATAAAAATATCTAAAAGCTAACAAGTCATAGAACAAATTATAGTAAATTATTCGAAGATAGAAATATGAAGGACAAGTGATAAAATGAAAAATGTAGGAAAATTAGATTATCCAAATTATTTTGAGAAAAACAAAATGTATTGTGAAAGGGACAGCTAATTAATTTGAGTATTTTGTTAATGAAGCACCAAAATTGGCAAAAATTATACCAAAATGTAAATTGCAGAAGATAAGGGAAGTTCCAATAATGATAATATCAATACTTGTTTCTTAGGGGGTAGTAGTAGAAATAGTAAACAGTTGTGGGCGGGGGATTGTAATAGAACATGTCATTGTTAAATATAATAAGAGTTAGTGAAACCTCATGTGAATCTCATTTAAATCTGGGATATTTCCAGATCAAATGAAAACTGCAAACATTAACCCCTATATACGTATATATAATTGTGATAAACGTTTGTTTTTCCAAACTACAGACCCGTGACTTTGCTACCTCGGTTTCCTAAAATAGAGAAAATGTAACCAGGTTAGATAACGTTATAGAGAAATATAGTTTAAACGGACGATATGGGTTCCGAGCAAAGCATTCCACTGAAATGGCATTAAAATGGAACTAGGAGGAAATATCAACTGCAGTAGACAAAAATAAATGTGCCGGGAATTTTTGTTGGTCTAAAGAGCATTTGATACCATTAATCATGAATTGCTGTTAAAATAAATCAGTGGTGGACAGTAACAAGTATTTTTACTTAAAGTAAGTTTCAGGTATCTGAACTTGAGTATTTTAATTTTAAGAAACTTACTTCACTACATTCAAAAGTATATCTTTTACTCCACTAAACTTAATGTGCCATTCCTCGCTACTTTGAAATTAATAAATAGCGTTAAATTAAAATAGACTAGTAGGTATTGTTCTTGCAAGACTACAACTGTAACCCAGCAACAAATACTGTCTCGCGAGAGTTTCCTTAGAATGAGGGTTACCGTTCAGATATAGCATTGACCAATGCATTTGAGCCCCAAAAGCCATTTTTAAATGTCTTCTGTACCTGCCTAGCAAAATACACGATGACGGTATCAGCTTTCAAGAACTTGCCGTCAAACTTGAATGCATCAAGGCAAGCAATTTTTATTACATTAAAACTGCCATGAATGTACTTGCAGTAATCTTATAAGTGCACTCTGGCCAATGCAAACTAGATTGAAGGGTAACTAAGGATGAAATGAGAAGCAGCTTTCCTGGTTCAGGTAAAGATTTATTTTCTCTGTCTGCAGCACAATTACAGTCTCACAGTCTTACGTTATGCACTAAGTTAATCTACTATCACACACCACTTCACAAAATAAACTCATCATTTGTAATAAAAACTTTGCTTCTTTTTCGGGTCTGTGGTGCCCAGGCTCTCTCTCTCTCTCCTATTTGCGGTGTGTCTCCATTTATGCCGCTCTCCCCGTACTCACTGAAATTAGAGACAGGTGTTAGACATAATTTAGCTCAGGTGTAAGCACCCTTACCTCTCTCTCTCTCTCTCTCTGTGGAGAGATGCTTGACCACGCCCCCGCTGCCACATATCCCCACCGCCCGACTCAGGCCGGGGCGGCATCCGGCCTGCCTACCACTTCCCCCCCCATTCCTGGAAAGGAAGTTGGCGACAGCCATCTGCGCCCCCGGTCTGTGGACCACCTTGAACTTAAACGGCTGAAGAGCCAGGTACCAACGGGTGATCCGGGCATTGGTATCTTTCATGCGGTGGAGCCACTGGAGTGGGGCATGATCAGAACAGAGGGTGAAGGCCCACCCCAACAGGTAGTATCGGAGAGTGAGGACCGCCCACTTGATGGCGAGACACTCCTTTTCTACAGTGCTGTACTTAGTTTCCCTCAAGGAGAGCTTATGGCTAATGTACAACACCGGGCACTCCTCCCCCTCCACCACCTGCGAGAGTATGGCCCCCAGCCCCCTGTCTGAAGCATCTGTCTGTAAAACAAAAGGGAGAGAGAGAGAGAGAGAGAGAGAGAGAGAAAGTCAGGTGAATGTAAAAGCGGCCCCCCGCAAAGTGCAGCTTTAACTTGCGTGAACGCCCGCTGACACTGCTCCGTCCACTGGACCGGATCTGGAGCTCCCTTTTTAGTGAGATCAGTCAGCGGGCTGGTGACGTCCGAATAATTAGGCACGAACCTTCTATAATAACCAGCCAGCCCCAGGAACTGTCTCACCCCCTTTTTGGTCTTGGGTCTCGGGCAGGTCGCAATCGCCGCTGTCTTATCAATTTGGGGACACACCTGCCCGTGGCCCAGATACCGTACCTCCACCCGTCCAATCGCGCACTTCTTTGGGTTCGTTGAGAGTCCCGCTCGGTGCAGCGATCTCAGAACCGCCCTCAGATGTTGCATGTGCCGCTGCCAATCATTGCTATAAGTGATGATATCTAAATAGGCAGCGGCGTAGGCTGAATGCGGTCTGAGGATTCGGTCCATGGAGACACTGAACGTATCCGGGGCCCCAAACAAACCGAAGTGTCACAAATTGGTATAATCCAAACGGTGTGGAGAAGACTTTTCTCACGGGAGATTAGCGTCAAGGGGATCTGCCAATAACCCTTCGTCAAATCCAAATGTCGAGTAAAATCGAGCAGTGCCCAACCAATCGAGTAACTCATCAACACGAGGCATTGGATATGCATCAAATTTAGACACCGCATTGACTTTTCTATAATCCACACAGAATCGTCGCTCTTAGGCACTAGAACAACTGGGCTGGACCAATCACTGTGGGATTCTTCCATTACCCCATATCGAGCATTACATCCAATTCTTCCCGAACACTTTTCTTGTGTTCGGGTAATTGATAGGGGCGGCTACGTACCACGACCCCCGGCTCGGTCTCGATGTGGTGGTGGATGAGGTTTGTACGTCCCAGTAGAGGGGAGAACATGTCCGCAAACTCCTGTTGCAACCTAGCAACCTCCGCGAGTTGACTCGGTGAGAGGTGGTCTCCGCCAGTGACCGGGGTGAACTTTGTTTTGAACTCACCTCCGGTCCGAGCTCCGCCTTCTCGGGAACTACCGTAGCCAACATCACGGGAACCGCCTCCCTCCACAATTTCAGGAGATTGAGGTGGTATATTTGATGTGTGCCCCCTCTATTGGTTCGTTTAACCTCAATCGAGATCTCCCACTCGTCGTGCGACCTCAAAAGGGTCCTTGCCACTTGGTGAGTAATTTAGAGCTCGATGTGGGAAGCAACACAAGCACTTTATCTCCCGGTGCAAATTCCCTTAGCTGAGCTCCCCTGTCATACAGTCGGCGCTGTCGTTCTTGGGCTTGGAACAAATTCTCCTGTGTTAGCTGTCCCAAAGTGTGGAGTTTTGCTCTAAGATCAAGAACGTATTGAATTTCATTTTTGCTGTTTGAAGGTCCCTCCTCCCAGGCCTCTCGCAATATATCAAGCACGCCGCGTGGGCGTCGCCCATACAGCAGCTCGAATGGGGAGAAGCCAGTGGAGGCTTGCGGGACCTCTCGTACTGCAAACAACAGGGGGTTGAGCCATTTATCCCAATTTCTAGCATCGTCATGCACGAACTTACGAATCATGTTGGAAGGTTTTATTAAATCGTTCTACCAGGCCATCCGTTTGAGGATGGTATACGCTGGTGCAAATCGATTTAATGTTTAACAGCTCATACAGTTCGTGTAGTGTCCGTGACAAACGTTGTGCCCTGATCAGTGAGGATTGCTTTCGGAATCCCCACCCGGGAGATTATTTTGAAGAGTGCCTCCGCAACACTGTGTGCTGAGATGTTGCGAAGAGGCTCTGCTTCCGGATATAGCATTGCATAGTCCACTAGGACCAATACGAAGCGATGTCCGCATGCTGACCGTTCTAATGGCCTGATGATGTCCATTCCAATTCTCTCAAAGGGGACCTCGATCAAAGGGAGAGGGCGCAATGGCGCTTTTGGGGTGGCCGGTGGATTAACCAGTTGGCATTCGTGGCATGCCGCACACCACCTGTGGACATCGCCGCCAATGCCCGGCCAATAGAAACGGGTTATTAGATGGTTCAGTGTTTTCCTTTCTCCTAGATGACCCGCCATGGGATTATAATGAGCCGCCTGGAATACCATTTCCCGACGGCTCCTTGGAATCAAAAGTTGGGTTGTATCCTCTTTAGTTTGAGTGTCCTGTGTCACTCTATACAACTGCTCATTTATAAAATCGCAAAATAGGGGTATGAAAGGGCGATGTCCAGCTGGAGTCATTGACCAGATGACTCTCACTTGGTCGAAGGCGTGTTTGAGGGTTTCGTCTCGTGACTGCTCCAAAGGGAAATCCCCCTCAGGGAATTCCCTGAGAAGGGGAGGGGTTGCAGCCTCTCCCCCTCTCTCGTCATTATGACGTGGAGCTGTCGAGGACGGCTCCGCCTCCCCTGCCAGAGCATCGCACATTACACATCTCCCTAACTTCATACAGGACCCATCCGCGCAATTCCCTTTAATAAAATTCTAAAATCAGGCCAATCAGTCCCCAAAATCAGTGGATGGGTGAGGCAGGAACTAACCGCGGCCTCCACTATGCTTTTTCCCCCAGAATTTAATCGTCAGGGTCACTACCGGACACTTGTGAATATCCCCGTGTACACATTTCACCTTCACCGTTTTAGTTGTGACCAATGCCTCGGGTTGAACCAGGCATTGGTAGATAGTGGTTTGATTACACCCGGTGTCCACCAACGCTTGGCGAGTACCCCCCTTGACACTTACCGGTATCCGGGACGCTCCGGCCTGGTCGGGGGCAGCCTGTGGGAGGTCAGAGACCCGCACCACCGTCCCCAGCTCCATCAGAGGGCACTGATCTTAGAAGGGGCTCGAGTCTCCGCACCTCCAGCAAGCCGGCCCAGGCGCTACGCCCTAACTTGCGTCGGTGGGCACCCCCCCCCCGAGGGGGAGAGCGGCGGGGCATTGGAGTAGGGGAAGGTGTCGCTTCCCACACCCGGGGAACTGGTCTCAGTGGCTGAAGTCCTCCTCCTCTGTGTGAGGCAGGAACGGGACCTGGAGAGAGAGCAGAACGAGAGGAGAGAGGGAAGAAATAGAGGTAGGAGAGAAAATGTAGGAGGGCTCTTCCGCCCTCGGGATCGCCGCCATGTGGTCCTCCGCAAGCCGGACAGCTTCCTCCAACGATGCCGGGCGGTGGCACTGGACCCACTCCGCCATCCCTTTTAGCAGTCGATGTGTGAATTGCTCCAGTACCACCTGATCGATAATTCCATCGACGTCACGGTCCCCCGCTAGCAGCCATCTTCGGCAGGCGTCACGGAACCGCTAGGCGAAGGCAAACGGGCAGTCGGAGCTCTCTAACTTCAAGCTCCGGAAGAGTTGATGATTTTCCTCCGGAGTGCAACCAACCCATTGCAAGATGGCAGTTGTTTCAGTTGTTGAGCTGCGAGCTGGGCTTCCCCGGACAATAGTGGGATCAGTCGGGCTGCCCATTGGCCGAGCGGCCAGCCCCAGATCTCGGCGGTCTGCTCAAAACAAATCCAGGAAGGCCTCGGGGTCGTCCGCCGCCCCCATTTTCTGTAATGCGGGCGGGGGTAATGGCGCGGGAGTGCCTGGGGTCGCGACTGAGGAGGCTCCAGATCGCCTGCCAGTCCTCGGCTCGAGCATGCAGGAGCTCGACAAACCGGCGATCTTTATCTTGTCGGAGCTCAAGCAGTGTCTGCTGGTGGCTCTGATGTAGGCCAGCGAGGGCTTGGAGGATCTCCGCCAACTGGGAGGACTCTACGGGACGACTTCCATCCATCTTCAACCCAAACTTCAATTCCCAGGTTTCGGCGCCAGTGTAAGGAAGAAACGAGAAGCAGCTTTCCTGGTTCAGGTAAGGATTTATTTTCTCTGTCTGCAGCACAATTATAGTCTCACAGAAATTAGAGACAGGTGTTAGACATAAATTTAGCTCAGGTGTAAGCGCCCTTACCACCTTCTCTCTCTCTCTCTCTCTCTCTCTGGAGATGCTTGACCACGCCCCCACTGCCACAGTAACAGGATATATAAAAAGAGCTACATAAAGAGCCAAGAACAGTTTATAAAGGCCTATTTCTCTTCAAACGTCAAAGAAAATATTAATCTCGGTTTTAGGCATCAAATTATAAAATGAATAGCAAGGCTAAAGCATGAAACCAAATTTGTCTAGCTTTATTGTAATTTGCAATCTCTTCTGTTTGGCATCTTTGGTCATTACAACAATTCAGATCAAACACATTGGCCTAGTGGGGTATGTTGTCCTACAACCATTTAAACAGTAAAACAATTATGAAGCACAAAATGATAGATAAAAATGGTAAAGATGTACTAATTGGCCATTTACAAAAGATAAAACATTGTTTGGCCAACAGATCATAATAAATTGCAAATAGTAAACCCTTACCAAAACAATAACATTACATAGCAAGTTAGCCAAGCACTACCGTGGACTGCAGATGTAAAATTACCATTTGTAAAAATAAATCCATCTCCACACTTGATCACTATTCATGATAGCAAGAACGACAAACAATCAGCATAATTCTATACAATTGTAGGTAAAAGTGGGCCCGCAGCTGATTAGCAAATCTATTTCAACAACATTAGCTGTCAGGTTAGCAGAGGCCTATAGCTGTGCACTGGGTGTACAACGTAACAAAACTCTGCATTTGAACTCTCGGTAGCAGATAAATCCACAAATAAATCAAACATACTTGCAGGGTGTGATCCTGAAGAGCCAGATTGACCAAACAAAGTGGGAACTGCACCATCTTTCAGGAGTACCAGTCTTAAATCCAGCATTGGTTGTGGTTGTACCATTAACTAAACCACCGATTCTTCAATCCATCTGCCTTTGGAAGTCCAAAGAGGTTTTGCTTTCGCAGTGTAAACGGACTTCGACGTGGTGTCAAAACCAAACTCATCCTGGCCTCGGCTATAACCATGTTTGTTTGAGGGTGGGCCAAAGTAGCCCTTAGGCTGGCGTTATGCAAATGTGTTAGTGACGTAGATACTTTACGGAAGAAATGGCTGGACTACAAACCAGGCATTTCGTGTAGTTAGAGCAGTGTCGTCTGTGGGAGAGAATAACTCCCTACTGCGTGGACTTTGTAACTTTGCAGACCTTTTACATGCACAAAGAGCTATGTTACACACTAAAGGAAAGGTAAAAATCCCAAAAAGCATAATAGGGCCTCTTTAAAAGGGATAGATCACTCAAATGACAATTCCCTCTTCATTTACTCACCCTCATGCCATCCCAGATGTGGATTGAATATCTCAGCTCTGTATGTCCATACAATGCAAGTAAATGTTGGCCAGAACTTAAGCTCCAAAAACCACTTAAGTAATCCATTTGACTCCAGTGGTTAAATCAATGTCTTCAGAAGTGATAAATTAGGTGTGGGCAAGAAACTTCAAAATTTAGGTGCTTTTTTTTTTTTTTTTTTTTTTTTTTTAAACTATAAATTCTTCCTGCCCAGGTGGCGGCAATATGCACAAAGAATGTGAATCACCAAAAGAAAAAGGTGAAAGGAGATTTACAGTAAATGCATTTCAAAACTAATAACCGATTCATCCGAAAAAAAAAAAAAAAAAATTGAACTGAACACTAGTATAAAGCGACATTGAAAAAGCGACAGTCTAAATTACAACACATTTATGAATCTGTGCAGCCAATATTGCTAAAGTATAACCTTATGAATGATGTGCATCGTGTGATTCCAGATTGGATGGGTGCAGTCTATGGCATTATGTACACCTTACACTTCCTGAAATTTCGATGTTAACATATCACACTATTTACACATGATTCCCATGTATTTATTATAGCCTAAACCGGAGCGCGATGTTGAATTCCTGACCTGAAGTAATGATTTCACGTCAGAGCTCATCTTTCAGTCTCTTAAAGTTGACAATTTATGTTCACATCAGCGATTAAGGTAACTGGTTATTATTATTATTGTTGTTTAATTTATACAGCGCCTTTCCAAACTTTATTCTTTACGCTAGACTTTATGCAGCTTTTTTTTTTGGAATACAGTATTCATCTATTCGTAATATTCCTGCTTATGTAAAACAAAGAAACTGAAACTTGCAGTCTTTCTTCCTTCTTTAAACTGTGCTAAATTGAGAATGTTAAGTGTTCTTGAGCTTTGAAAAGGTGCTGTATATTATAATAAATTGTGTCCTATCGTAAAAAAATTCCTGATAGACACGGAACTCACCTGTTTGTAGACTATTGATTTATATTTATTTTAGTGCTTGAATTTGTATTTATTCACTGCAAAATGTGCGCTTGACATTTCACATTTTCTTGACACCTGCCTCCAGAATAATGTTATTGATGCAGATAAAATGAAAACGATGTTATAATTTAATTTATTATATTATGAAGGCAAACACAAAAAGGTATATTTTATTAACAAACCATAAACGTAAGAGTAACATTTAAAAATGGGCGTTTCATTAATTTTAACATGCTTCCGGTTTAAGCACCACCCACACCCGGTTCTATCCGAATACAAAAGATGCAGATAAATGGCTTCACTGCACACTTCTAATGCCAAAACTTATGCTCTCACTCTCTCACACACACACACACACACACACACACACACTTTTTGGAAATTAGATGCTCTGGCAGCCTCAGTGTGCTGATAAAGCATGCGGTCCCTCAATTTCATAAGAAACTTGGAACTTCCTTCCCCCCCCACTTCCTCTCTACCTTCCGCAACTCCTGTCTAAGAACACAAGTGTCACCGAGACAGGGCGGTGCTCTAGTTGTATTTTAAGGGTTAAAATAGTCCTGGATATCACCACAGACTGGAATTAAATGGGCAAACCAGCTCATCAGAACCAAAACGAGGGGAAACAGTACAGGTGAGTGAAATATAGGCAGCAAAATTATTGCTGAGAACATGACGGTCAGTAGGCCTAGTCCAGTATCAGACTAGAGTTTGAGCTGAAATGGTGGGGGCAGTGGTGGCTCAGCAGTTAAGGCTCTAGGTTACTGATCAGAAGGTCAGGGGTTCAAGCCCCAGCACCACCAAGCTGCCACTGTTGGGCCCTTGAGCAAGGCCCTTGACCCCATCTGCTCCAGGGACACCATATCATGGCTGACCCTGCACTCTGACCCCAGCTTAGCTGGGATATGTGGGAAAAAAAAAAAAAAAAAAAAAAAGTCTGGAGCCCTGCATAACTGAGCTTTTTATAATTTGTTTTTGTGCTGAATGTTCATGTATGCTTTCCTTGTGAGCCTCTGGTTAACTTTTTTTGTTTGTTTGACAACTCATTGATGCTTTAAATCTTACTGTCTGCTTTGTGTTCCACACCAAAGCAAGGTCATACACTTTTTTTTTTTTTTTTATAAAAAGTCAAATGGTTGTTTTTAGTCACCAAATCACAGAATTGCTCCATTTAGATTGCCATTCAGAAACAAGATAAAGCCAAAAAGACAATTAATCTGAGGTTTCAGAAACATAAAATTCAGCAAAAAGAATTCACTTTCAACTGCTTTTACTTTCAGCAAACTTAAATATTTGTTGAATCTTTGTTCATAACTAAGACAAACTGAACAAGTTTCACAGACATGTGACTAACAGAAATGGAATAATGTGTCCCTGAACAAAGGGGGGGGGGGGTCAAAATCAAAAGTAACAGTCAGTATCTGGTGTGGCCACCAGCTGCATTAAGTACTGCAGTGCATCTCCTCCTCATGGACTGCACCAGATATGCCCGGTCTTGCTGCGAGATGTCACCCCACTCATCCACCAAAAGGTACTTGCAAGTTCCCAGACATTTCTGGGGGGAATGGCCCTAGCCCTCATTCTCCGAGCCAACAGGTCCCAGATGTGCTCAAATGGGATTGAGATCCGGGCTCTTCGCTGGCCATGACAGAACACTGACATTCCTGTCTTTCAGGAAATCATGCACAGAACGAGCAGTATGGCTGGTGGCATTGTCATGCCAGGATGAGCCTGCAGGAAGGGTACCACATGGAGAATGTCTTCCCTGTAACGCACTGCAATTGCCTACAATGACATCAAGCTCAATCCGATGATGCTGTGACACGTCGCCCCAGACCATGATGGAACCTCCACCTCCAAAATCGATCCTGCTCCAGAGTACAGGCCTCGATGTAACACTCATTCCTTCGATGATAAACACGAGTATGTCTCAGCAGGGGTGATGGTCAACGCAACTCGCCATGAATGGCACTTTTTGCCGGTCCTGTCTGGTCCAGCAAAGGTGGGTTTGTGCCCATAGGCGACGTTGTTGCCGGTGATGGCTGGTAAGGATCTGCCTTACAACAGGCCTACAAGTCCTCAGTCCAGCCTCTCTCAGCCCATTGCAGACAGTCTGAGCACTGATGGAACACACAATCCCTCCTGGTGTAACTCGGGCAGTTGTTGTTGCCATCCTATACCTGTCCCGCAGGTGTGATATTCGGATGTACCGATCCTGTGCAGGTGTTGTATCACATGGTCTGCCACTGCGAGGACAATCAGCTGTCCTTCCTGTCTCCGGCGTCTCACAGTACGGACATTGCAATTTATTGCTCTGGCCACATCTGCAGTCCTCATGCAGCATGCCTAAGGCATGTTCACGCAGATGAGCAGGGAAACTGGGCATCTTTCTTTTGGTGTTTTTCCAGAGTCAGTAGAAAGGTCTCTTTAGTGACCCAAGTTTTTATAACTGGGACCTTAATTGCCTACCATCTGTAAGGTGTCAGTGTCTTAATGACCGTTCCACAGGTGCATGTTCATTAATTGTTTATGGTTCAATGAACACGCATGGAAAAACTGTTTAAACCCTTTACAATAAAGATCTGTAAAGTTATTTGGATTTTTACAAGATTCTTTAAAATAGTGTCCTGAAAAAGGGACGTTTCTTTTTTTGCCAAAATATAGGTTGAAAAGATAAGTCTGCATTGCCTTTTGTCTAATAAATGTTCACACCCCTTTCATAATTTATACTTTTTTTTTTTTTTGTACTGCTCTTCTGAACTCTACATTACAGATATGTACATGTATTATGCATATATTAGTGGGTTGCCTTCTTGAGCACCATTGAATATTCTTTTGAAATGTCTGCGCTTCCACTTGTGAGCTCACTAATGGCCGTGTCGCAGAGAAAGTGACCGATTCAAACTGCTAACCCGAGCTCAAACCCTCAGTTCTTTTCGGGTGATTCATGAAAGACCCAGTTCAAAGAGTCATTTGTTCAAGAACTCTCTCGTGCCGAGTTTGTTGTGTGTGGTGCAGTGAGCTTGTCAGAAACAGAATGGGTGAAATGTAGTGCAAGACACACTGGTGCAAACTCTAAAGATGTATTCAATAACTCACAAGATGATCTGACAAAACCACTTATGAACGCACACAACCCGACTGTCGCCAGAGACTATTTTAAATTGTCAATTGTTTTTGGTCGTATTTGTGACCATTTTAGGTCTGGAGCCCTGATGTATGAGTGAACGGAGAACAAAACTACAGTACATGCATCCACCTTAAGCAATTGCACTTAACTAGAAAAGCTTTTTACAGAAAATGAGCAGCATTTAAAACCATTTCTGAATAGTGTGGCCCCTACCATCTCATTTGTTAATCATTTGGAGATGCTTCAGACAGTGGACCAAGTTCACCAGAACAGAGCCATGTCTTCGTTATAAAGACAAATTCACAGGATGAAAAAAAAAAAAAAAAAAAAAAAAAAGTCATTATGAAAGTATTGTTCGATAAAGATCTTGTTTATTAAATCTTCTCTTCAGTACAATCCATTGTGTAATTTGTTGACGGACACCACGGTGGGGAAACATCCAAAACTTTGTTACAGAGAATCTCCTTTACAGACGTGCAGCCTTCCTAATGCACACCTGGACGTCAACCCTGATGGCACTGAGAAAACAGGAACAAGACTGCCGTATCTTTGTTCAAGAGTGCGCAAGGAGAATAACCAACCATGTTTAGGGTTTTGAGATAGGGAGCCTCGGAGCTGCAGGACTCTGGATTCTAATGGGAACGCGAAAACTTCACTTGGGGGGGGTACCCTGCTTTGCTTTCCCCATTTTCTGTGGCATTCACTTCTGTGGTGAACTCGGTCCAAGTGACGTACAGTATGTCCACCAGTAGCAGTGTTAAGAGAAGAAATCTGGGAACTTGTCCCATGGAATTCCAACCACAGTGATCCACAGAGGTTCAGATATTTAGAAGGAAATATCATAAGAGAACTGAAGCAACTTTGTGCTGACCAACACAAATCAGGACACCATACACAATAGGTAGCACAGACACCAGCCGACAGCTTGCCAGACACACTGGCACCATCTTGCCCTCCTGACTCAGTTTCCAAAAGTAATTCCAATTGATGGGTCAATCTGTCATTGTGTGGTAGCTTTCATTTTACCAGTGCCCAGTTGTCTTAAGAGGTCCAAGAAGACTTTTCCATACTCATCCTTAAGGGTGATGTGACATGCAGATTCTTCATTTCTGAAAGAAATGAATGCTTTTCTCTGGTGTTGTGGAACCAACAAAACTTACATTTGATATTAACTTCAGATTTTTCCCTAGGGTATATAGAGCTCAATCGGCTCCTCTCCTGTTGAACTGGGGAAGGCTTCCATAGAATATGAAGTTGTAGATGAAACCAATGGATGCCGGTCTCACGGTCCAAGAGAAACTTAATATTTGTCTGTATTCAGTTCCTGCTCAAGTGTAAATGGAGAACATCTGGTTAACCCTCCCTCTTTGATCACGCAGCAGCTGTACCTTGCCCATCACTCACTCCGTAGTCCGGTGGCAGGTCAGAGAGCAATAGCAGGGTCAGTTGGTGAGGACACAAGAGCAGCCAGCCTGCCCGACCCCTCCCTCCGCTTTTAATATTCTTAGATTGAAATATAAACCTTTTTAAATGGCAATTGAACCCAATAATACTCAACCCATAAATTATTTTGCTGATCCCATATGCCTGGACATGGGTTGCAGGGTAAATAAGATGGTTTGATCATTTCTGCTGCAGATACAAACGGACCACCTCTTTGTGCCAGTACCAGGATCAGTCAGCCATGGTCCCTCTCCCAAAGGCAGTTTGGGATCCAGAGATAAGGAAAAACAGTGCACTAAATTACATTTTCAAAATCTTAGTTTACTGGCATCACAAATGGGAGTAATGCAACAAAAGAAAAATGAAAAAGGTTAGACTTAAAATGAATCCTACTTGCACACAGCAAATTTACCCAGCACAAGAGATAATTGTGAAATCATGAATTAAACAAGAGCTTGTAGTAAAATGAAAAAATGAAGGGCTCAGTGAAATTATGTAAGAGCATGCAGTGGGAAAAGAAAGCCACATGCATAAAGTATCCATTCATCATATAAATGAGTAACAGATTTAATCCAAGTATCAAAAGTACAAGTAAAATTGCATTACAGTACAGCTAATTATACCCATGGCAACAGTGCTGTGCTGGAGTTTGACCAATTTAGTCAGCGAGTAAATGTACTACTCATCTGGCACAAAATCAAAGTAAACAATGAAATAAAAAGGTGCGTTCACACCATGTCAGCATGTCAATAGTCATATCATACAGTTTGTGTTGTTCTTGCCATAGTTTGCCATTTGAGGTAGAAACATTGAAAGTAAATGGAACATTTAAATAATTTCACATCACCGAATCAACAGCACCACCTTGTAAGAAATAGCATTTAACACGCATATGGGATACTGAATTCACTATTGTGGCACAGAAAAACATGAGGATTTATGAATTACTAATTTCTCTTGTAATAGACAAATGTGACCATAAACCTATATAGATATGTAAACAAACAGACAAAATAAACTTCCATAACTAGGGTCACTAATGACTATACACTTGGTACTCAAAACCATTAATATTGCAATTTTGGCGTTTTAGTACGCAACATTAAAGACTGAGGAATACTAAAGAGGTGTGGTCACAAAAATGGGAGTGAGGTCCATGGTCATTGAAGACCTGAGGTATGTGTTTAAGGGTTAATTAACATAAGACCTGGCAGTAACAGCAATAATTTAAAAAAGGTAAAAGCTCGAGTTAAAGCATGAATTAAAACAAGGGCTCAAATTAAACAGCTTGCAGTGACAGCATAAGGAAATTAAAGAGCTCCCATTGAGAGCACGAAGAATTAAAACAGCCCGCAGTGAAATCTTTAATACACAAGAACTTGCAGTAAAATAATAAATCACTTAATAGCTTGCTTAAAATCATGAACCAAAACATTCGAGCCGAGGTTGCAGTGAAATCATGGAGAATTACTCTGAAATAAGCTTGCGCATAAATCAAGAAATTAGCTTGAAGTGAATGTATTAAGAGCTTTCAATTAACCCATTTAAAAAAAAAAAAGTCTCCAGTAAAATAATGAATTAGAACTCCAGATTACAGCTTGTGAAAGAGTTTGTGAAATAAAAGCAAGAGCTTTGAGGGATCCTGTAGTTAAAATAAGAACTTGCAGCAGAGCAATTGTAACCGGTCCAGCTCAACCTGCTCCAAAAGAGAGTCGAACCAGCAGCGCTGGTACATTAACGAGGAAGCTAAAGCCTCGTTTCAGTCACTAGTGCACCTCTTGAGGCCAGGGGAGTGAGGTTTACACATGCTGCAAAGCCATCACATACCAACTGGCTCCCATTACTTAACCATGAATAAAAATAGCTTGTGAAAACCTAATCCCAAGTTCAAAGAACGGCTCACAGTGGAATCATGAGCATGCAGTAAAACCAATTTAAAAGACTCGTAGTATAAATCATGAATTAAAAGCCCTTTGTGAAACTATGAATTAAAACAAGAGCTCACAGTGAAATTTACACAAATCACCTGTCATCGAAAATTTCACTGTGAAAAAGTAAAACAAATTTTGCACTGAAATTAAAAACTGAAACAAGAGCTTGCAGTGACAGCATGAATTAAACCAAAGATAGTTGTAAAATCAGGAATTATAACGAGAACTTGCCAAAAAAAACACCCACACCACAAGCTTGCTGCAACCTCATGAATGAACACAACCAGAGCTTGCTGCAAAATGATTTAGAACACGAACATGCTGCAAAATCATGAATTAGAACAAGAGCTTTTTGAAAGTCATGAATTTACATTAGAAGTTGTTCCATGTAAATAAACCTTTCAACACGGAGCTGAATATTCGTGGAATATGAACAAAAAGGTGTGATCAGACAATAAAGCCAACTTAAAATCAACCATGAGGGACCACAGTGGAAAAATAAAATGCAAGAACAAAAACAGATGGCATGTTTTCTGTTGAAAAGAGCAGTTTCAATGCAAAGAAAAGGAGCGATTGTATGAATTTGGCAAAACACCATTTAGCATTTAGATACTCAAGTTGCAAGTAATTGACCCAAAACTTCCAGGTTTTCCCAGAGACTGGTTTTAACAAACAAACAAACAAATATATATAGGCATTTTACCTAAAATGTCATTCACATTCACATGTGAGGTCCTCACCAGTTTAAAAAAAGT
The DNA here is from genome assembly GCF_019703515.2 of Myxocyprinus asiaticus. Classification (NCBI taxonomy): domain Eukaryota; kingdom Metazoa; phylum Chordata; class Actinopteri; order Cypriniformes; family Catostomidae; genus Myxocyprinus; species Myxocyprinus asiaticus. The sequence continues at coordinate 89,543 of NC_059368.1, forward strand.
TCATTGGTTTAACATAGGACATATTAGCTGCAGGACTAACTGGTTTCCCCCCAGCAGAGCCTGGTTTCTCCAGAGGCTATTTTTCTCCATGATCTACATCATTGATCTTCTGGAGTTTTGTATTCCTTGCTACAGTGGCCTTTGGCTTGCTCACTGGGGGCCTAAAGAATTGTCTGTAGACATGATTCAGTAGTGTTATTCATTTAAACCACACAATGAAAAGACATGACAGCTTAATTTTCTGTTAAGCAGCTTTGAAACCATGCGTGGTGTCGCACGCTACACAAGACAAATGAATGTTTGTACTCTTGAAAAAATGACAGTGAAAAGTGTAGTTATACAAATCATAAATACACTCCATTCAAACATTAGGGTAAATATAAATTAGATCCACATTATGGGATACGAGTCCACGTGGTAATCAACTAAACCACAAGATGGTGCCAGAAGGCTGCATATGGAGGTAGATGCTGCAATAAATATTTGCAAGTTGAAATTTGCACTCACAGCCCAGTTGTGAAAACTATATAAAATATATAGCCTAAACACAGTGGCTTGGAAAAGTATTCAGACCCTTAAGCAATTCTCACATTTTAAATAAGTCTATCGAATTTTTGTTTTGTCATACATTCTGAAAACAATGTCACCTTAAAGTTGATAATTAATAACCTGAATAAACTTTTCAAAAAATATTAAACTCTGCTCCATAAGCTTTTACACAACTGAAAAATAAAATGCCCTTATGGCAACACAATCACCCAACAATTGGCCTCAACTTGAAAGACATTTTCAAATGGAAAACAAAAAGGTCTGTTAGTGTAAAGGTTTGTCATTGCTCAGGGTGCAGATCTGAGGGACAGCGGTGACACAGGAAGAGTGGGGGGGGGGGGGGTACTCAAACTGCATCAGTTTAGAAAATACAAAGTATTCAATAAGTATTGAAATGTCCATGAGCGCATCTGGTACACAAACAATTCCACAGGTGCTCCAGATCAGGGACAGGGCGTTGAGAAACAAATAGTGGAAACAAAAATTCACATCTAGGCACTCTTGTGGGGGTTTTAAGTTAGAAGCATTTGTGAGGGCTACATATTATAACAGCACCGACACATATCAGCCCAAACAGGCCTTCATCAGGGTGTCACAAAATGAAAGACACAGGAAGTGACTTCATCTTCCCATAGTGCTCCATGCATACTGGCCATTAGAGGCCTAAAGTTGTATGACACCAACATCAACTTAAGTGAAACAATATACAAAATAAATATGTACACGGTCAGAAAAAAAAAAGAAATTGTTGGATCAATTATCCAAGAGTGGAGGCAACGGATTACACAACCCAGACACTGCAGAGAAAAGATCGGCCCTTAAAACTCAGACCAAGCTTTGATATTTGTGAGGGAACCTCAGAAGAGAATTAAACCAGCAATTCGGCCACCTACTGCCACAAAAAAAAAAAAATCTTGTTTTATATTTAGTGATGTATTTTGGGTGTGCGCACATGTGTCCGTGTCTCACGATTAAGTGCAACTGCTGTAATATACATCTCCATGTCAAATACATCCATAAACACTTCTGATGTGGCCCAGTAAGACAGTGTAAACATACACAGTGTACACATTACACAAATTATAGGCAGACATGTAATACACTATATAAACAAACATTTCGCACAGTAAACAAGATGCACATGTATTTGTAAGGGTGCAGTAGGTTTTCATAATGCTGCAAACTCAGTTTTCCACCCTGTTACTTTGTACTCAAGTACAGAGATTTGTGATTAAGGCATGTATACACCGCTGGTTCCACAAACTCTTATTTTTTAGGACAACAGACATAGTTTTATAATCAAATCTTTCTGTGAAATGCAAACTTCCATATAGAACCCTGTAAACTCTACTTCAGATACACACAAAAAGAAAATTATGAAGTACTTATAAACATTAAGAGATTTTAGAAAATTCATTAGTAAACCACAGTAAATTAATTTTTGGAACAACTTACCCACCACTTCTTTCAGGCTCTAATGCTGCAATTTCAAATGTTCCCACCCAAAAGGGTACAGCTGTGACTGAGTGCTTATAAATGATGCTGTGACAGAGCAGGGCTGCAATTGATCAGGATGACGGGAGCAATTAAGTCCTGACCATTCACAAAAGCTGAAACAAATCGATGATCCTCCAATACAGAAGAAGAAGAAGACGCTCCACCAAACAAAACAGACTTTTGGAAATTTGAACCTGAAAGGTGACTCGATGACGTCACACAACAGTGCCATTGTCGTTCAGTGCAAGATAAATAAAAGATTTACATTATAGATTGATTATTAAAGTAATTAATGAATTTAGAAAATAACTATTATTTACTCCCTCCACTGTTTAAAGTGCATGTGATGATCCTCACAAAATAAGGTATTTATGCTTTTATTTTTATTGACTGAATGCAAAACCAAAAACGTGCATGCTGCAAGTAGGATGTGGGAAATTCCGACTCGGCATCATAAAGGCATTCCATTGCCCGATGCTCTGAAGATGACATTTAAACAAACAAAACTGCAATGTTCCAAACGCTTAGCAGGTGTTCGATTGTCACCTAAGACATCTCAACCAAGTTGATAAATGATGTTGCAACGTTAGCATTTGTTGCACAGTGTACGATTAAAAAGAGACAGTAAATGTACCACATCTTGAGCACCTATCTCTGCAAACGTTTACTTAACTGTTTTTTTATCATTTAATGTTGAAACTGTGACTCATTGATGGGTCATTTAATAAAAGTCAGTGTTTTCTGATTAACATTTTTTTATTGATTCACATAGATAACAAAGAAAAGCAAAACAAATATACACAGAATCAACATTTCAAATCTCCTCCCAATATTATATCATGAGGGGTGCCAGCGGCTTGCATCATCCCTTCGAGATCTATAAAAAAGCCCTGATCATCAAAATTAGCCAAAATAAAGCTCTGCCCCTGAATTTCTGCTAAAACAATAATGACTCTTCCTAATTTATCTTTAATCTGTTTGAGACATTTGAATTGTAGATGTTTATTTATCAGTGTAATGACTCCCCTACTCTTACTTGAGCCAGCACTAAAGAAAACATGTTCACCCCATATCTTCCCAAATTTTTCTGCTTCCTGCAGGGAAAGATTCTTGAAGAAACACTATATCATATTTCTTACGCTTAAGAAGAGAAATAACCTTCCTTCTTTTTATGGGGTGCCCCAACCCATTCACATTCCACATGGGGAGAGACAATCCACTCATATAGATCAAGATGGCACCGAGTATGGCTGCTGCGTTGCGAGCTCCGACACAACACTGCAGTTTTTTGTTTGTTTTATTCACAATTCTATGTTTTTTGTCTTGGATGTTGACTACCTTATTGTCTATGACAGACAAACACTTTTGGACATTGGTTCTGCAATAGCACACCGAAAACTGGACTTTAAATACCTCAATGCCAACCTGCTGTTTACAAACACTCCAGCGGAGCCCTTTGTCTGGGCAGCCCAGCCGCAGAAAAACAGAAGGAAAAGGGGAAATAGAGCTGGGGACTGCTGCATTATGTGCCTAACGGAAACTTGGATGTCTGCAGAGATTCCAGACTCAGCCATTGAACCCACGGAACTGTACGGGATTATAAGCAAGCAGGAAACCGCGCACTCTGAGGCCGCATTCATTGTGACCGGGGACTTTAACAAAGCCAATTTTAAATCAATTGCACCAAAATACCACCAACACATTAGTTTCAACACATGAGGGGACCGGGTTTTGGACCATTGCTACTCTCCCTTCCGGGATGGCTACAAATCCCTTCCCCGCCCACAATTTGGCAAATCGTTTTGGGCCGCTTACAGGCAGAAACTGAAACAGGAAGCACCCACCCTCAGAACGATCCAGTGCTTGTTGGACCAATCAGATTCCATGCTACAAGACTGTTTTGATCACATGGACTGGGAGATGTTCCGGTCCGCCTCTGAAGACGACATCGAGCTTTACACTGATAGCATAACGTGTTTCATCAGAAAGTGCGTAGAGAATGTTGTTCTGACCAAAACAATACGGATCTACCCGAACCAGAAGCCATGGATAAATAGCGATGTTCGGGCAGCATTTGATGCGTGGACCTCCGCTTTTAATTCCGGGAATACAGAGATATCCTTAATGAAAACCTGGTGCAGAGCGCTCAGGACCTCAGACTGGGTCAAAGGTTCACCTTCCACCTTTTTTTTTTTAAGCCCGGACTTGAACCCAATCGAACATCTCTGGAGAGACCTGAAAATGGCTGTCCATCGATTGTCCCCATCCAACCTGACAGAGCTTAAGAGGATCTGCAGAGAAGAATGATAGAAAATCCCCAAATCCAGGTGTGCAAAGCTCGTCGCATCATACCCAAAAAGACTTGAGGCTGTAATCACTGCTAAAGCTGCTTCAACTAAGTACTGAGTTAAGGGTCTGAATACTTACTGTATTTCAATGTGATATTTCAGTTTTTTCTTTTTAATACATTTGCAAAGTTATCAAAAATCTGGTTTTTACTTTATCATTATGGGGCATAGAGTGTAGACTGATGTGGATTAGACTGATTATTTAAAGCATTTTAGCATAAGACTGCAACATAACATAGTGTGAAAAATATGAATTCTGAATGCACTGTATAGTACAGCTGATTATTTTATTGGGAAAATACCACATACACAAGAAAAATAATTGTTTTGTTATAAACCAAATATCTTTCATTTTATAAATTAATTTGAGTCATATAAACCTTTCGGGGGGGGGGGGGCACTGAAAATATGTCATGTTTTAAAGGAACTGCACTTTATGTAAAAGTATTTTGTCTGGCAATGTTAATTACATTATTACTGTTGTATGTACAAATCCCCTTATCTTCATATGGCATTGAGTGGATAATGAAAAAAAAAGGCTGAACATTTATGCACGAGTTTCCAAGTTGTAAGTCAGACTTAAAGTGGTGTTCTAGGGCTGTCAATTGAGCAGAGAATCTAAATTCGAATTTTTACCTTAAATATTTTCAAAATTCTATTAACATTTGAATTTTAAAGTCGTCTGATTTTTAAATTGATGTTGTTTCCTTAGTCCACAAGAGGGCGCAATAAATACATAAACCATACAGCACCATTATATTATTGCAAAAAAAAAAACATTCCTGGCTGTTAAAAAAGAGCATTTAATTTTCAACTAATGTGCATAAAATAAATAAATACAAAGTTTAAAGTCTAAAGTAAAATGAGTGGGGGGGGGGGATGCTCTTCAATAGGCAGTCCACATAGTGTTACACTTGCACTGATGCAACAGTATACTACATTGTGTTTTATTCAGTACAGTTGTATGTAGGGTAGCAGTATTCTCAGATCGCAGTGGTATTTGGCTAAACTTGGTGGTGAAGTGGCTCAAACTATGAGCACAGGCCAGGGGCTGTTCAATCAGACGAAACGCAACAGACTGGAACGGATGCGAGGATCTCGAGACACACATTTCCAAGTTGAACATCTTTCCTGACAAAGCATTTAAAAAACTCATTGCTTAATCTGAGAAATGCTTATAAGAGAGCAAGATGCAACAGCAAAGTACCCCCACCTACTGTAAGGGGCAGTTCACAACGAACGCTTTTGCATCCATCCATTTGATTTTCTATGTAAAGATGGGCTAGACAAATCTCTTTGTTTCTCTTTGTTTTTGTTTATTCAGAGTCTCATGCAGGGGCGCTGTTTTTTAGATGCTGTTTCTAATTAAAAAGCATGCTTTCTGTTAAACTGTATTTGTTGCACTGTGTATAGCCTTTTTTAGTGCAAGAATGTGATCGATCTGATGGCTTCGTCAGTTCTTGGCACACATCCAAAATTCGAATGCACAGTTTTAGTATTTGACTCTGCATTTTTTTTTTTCTTAAATTTGATGAATATTCAAATTTTAATTTTGTCAGCCCTATGGCGTCCCATTGTACTTTTCCTAATAGGAAGTTGGAAATTCCAGCTTCCCGAGTTGAATGGACAGCTTTTCACAGAGATTTTCTCTGTCAGCAAGGCATTAAGCCCTGTACACACATGCAGCGACTTCCAGCAACAAAGCGACCTCATCTCATTCATTGTCAATGAGAGCTGGCGACTTCCGGCCACACGAGCAACAGCGACCTCTGGCGACTAGATGGGGGTGTGGCGAGCAACACGACAAAGTTGAGAAAAGTTTAACTTGATGCAAATGAGGAGCGACTTTTGGGAGCGACAGCGGTGTTCAGTGGAGCTCATGTCACCCCTCTTCTTTGAGGTAATGGAGTCGAGTGCAGGTGGAGGTGTTTTTGAAGTGTCATCAGGAAACTCTGAGGTTGGATGATATTACAACCGATGCAGTTTATATTTTTTTGTGTCAACGAGCATGTAAGTGAGGTTTTGTGGTAAATCCCACATTCTGAGCTGAATTTATGAGCAGAAGAAAAGTTAAACAAGCTCCCGTCGCCACTGTGTCAGTGCTCACACCCGAGTTAAAAATGGAGCCTGTTCAAAGTGCACGTGCCATCGACAGTACCTTGTCGTCTGTGGACTTGAGTGCAGAGGAAATGAACAACTGGTTTGATTCACACCCCAATTTGTGTGATGTCCTTGCTACTCCTCTACCTGATACTCCCTTGAAGCCCCATCCGAAAAAAGCCAAACGAGAAAATAGGGAGAGCGGCGATACATCTGCTGAAATTTTAGCTGCTATCCGTGAACTTTCCGGCAAGTATGATGAGATGTTTAAAAACATTTAAACAATTGATGCGACAACTGCCGTTACAGCAAAGCAAATTGAGAATTTGTCTTGTATCATACATCAGCTTGTTACTAAGGTGATGACGCACAAGGAGGCGTAGAAAGTCGTGTCTGCTGAGATCCAGGACCTAAAAAAGGTGAATAAAACCCTAAAAGAGGAGGTAGGAGACTGTAAGCGGTACAGGTGGAGGTGGACACTGAAGCTGCATGGGGTGAAGGAGAAGGACGTGAAGATGTCCGAGGTGTAGTAATTGATGTCCTTAGCAACGTGGTTCCTGGCATCAGTGAAAGAATGGAGGAGGTAGTGGATATCGGCCAACATCTTGGCCCGACAAGAAAGGATGGTTCACACAGATCCATAATTATCCTGTTTGCTCTCCGTCGTCTCCGCAGTGTTGTCTGGTTAGCTGCTAGAGTTTGTAGGTTTCTTTCTGACAACAAGTTGCGACTCACAGAGGCCTTATCCCCAGATGACAGGGCTGCAAGAGAAAAACTTTGGCTCTTAGTCAAGAAAGCCAGGGATGAGGGAAGGAAATCCTCTTTCCGGGGATCATTTGCCCTAATGTTGGGAAAAGATTTGACTGCTCTGGTGTGAAATAGTGTGATTTTGCATCCATCTTTCTGCTTCTCCTCTCTGTGTTCAACTGTACTCAGATACTTTATATTTGATCAGTCCAGTATATAATTGCCTTTTATTTGCCCGTAGACTGTTCTTATAAATGGGCCAGCTACAGTGTGTAGTGCCAAACTTGGCCATGAAATTTTGAATTTTAGTTATTTATTGATGGCTTTTCAGAACATTTCGCCAGTTCTGTTAAATGTTTCTATAATGACAGATATTTTGTTATATTTAAAGATAGTTATTTAGATTCAAGATTGTGATCCATTGACCATTTTGCTCAGTGTTTGTGGTTTCTTTTGGTTGTATATCATTCCTCTTTCTAAGGTAGCGCTTACTTACAGTTTTTCCAGTTGTTGGTAATCTATAATTTTGTTTATTTTTTTCTCTCTCTCTCAAGTTATGGACTTTAGGTTTAGTTCGTTCTCTGTTATGTCTTTAAATGTAAGGGGTATGTGTGATGTGGTAAAGAGGAAAGCTATTTTTTATTTTTTATTTTGTAAGCACTGTGAAACTGATTACATTTTTCTTCAGGAAACACATTCTTGTGATTTGGATGTTACATTTAGGAAAAGTCAATGGGGCAATCCAATTTACTGTAGCCATGGCTCTAATCACTCCGCTGAGGTTATGCCTTCAAATGAAGGTAGATGTATCATTATGTCGCTTAAGCAAATAATTACATTTGTATTATTTGTAATGTATATGGCTATAATTCCCGTTCTGCTAACAAAACACTTTTTTCTCAAATTACTTCCAAACTGAAGGAAGTACAGTATAAATACCCAGTTCTTTTGTAATTTTAGGTGGTGATTTGAATGAATGTTTTAGATGGATTTCCCCCCAGGATCAATAAAGGTCTGCATAATAATAATAATAATAATGTCTTCTCAGTATGTTCTGATCTCTCTCTCACAGATTCGTGGCGCTTTTTTCATCCTGACACACAGGACTTCACTTGGTCTAATAGTAAAATTCAGAATTGACCTCTTTTTTAGTTTCTTCCTCAGCTCTTCGATTTTTTAAAGATGTATCTCATTCGTTTGCCCCCTTTCGGATCATAATGTCATGTGTATTTTGTTGATTCATGTTTTTCATGTCTTTTATTTTGAAACGTTTAATTCCTGTTTCATGTCATGTGGTTCCCTTGTCATGTAATTTCATGTTTCCCTCCAGGTTCATGTGTCTTGTTTTCATTGGTTCATTGTCTTATCTTGTTATCAGTTCTGTCTGTTCATTGGTCATTATTGTCATGTGTTCTCCGTGTCTAGTATTTAAGCCCTCATGTTTTCCATTGTCAGGTATTGTGATTGTAACTTTGTTGGATAGTTCATGCTATGTCAAGTCAAGTTTATGTCAAGTCAAGTCAAGTCTAGTTTATGTTTTGTTCACGTGTGGATTTACGGGTTTTTTTGGATTTCACTACTGTAAATAAACTGCACCTGGGTTCCTACATCATCGTCTTTGTCATTGCCAGCAGCAGCAACGTTACACATAAACAAGTTATTTCAAAACTGGGTTGTACTGATGAAGGTCCAAGATTATGCAGTTATTGGAAATGTAATAACTGTCTCTTAAAGGATGACCTCTTCAAGAATAGCATAAAAGATTTGATTAATTACATATTTTCTGATCAAATTGATAATGGGTATAGAGAGAAATGGGAGTTTTTTAAATACAGGGCCAGACAAATTGCTATTAAGAGAAGTAAATACTTAAAAATAAAATGATAACTGAACTATTAAAAATAATAAATGCCTTATTGCTCCCGAAAGAATTAAGGGAGTTACATTTACAAATTAATCAAGCTTATTTAGATCTTGCTAGAGGTGCCTTTGTTAGATTTAGGACTAAATGTCTTGAGGAAGGAGAGACAAATTCTAGTTTCTTTTTTTTTTTTTTTTTTTTTGGAGAAAAGGAACAGTAAAAGAAATTCCTTGACTGCTCTTAACATTAATGGTGTCAATTGCACAGACCCTAAATTAATATCCAATTTTGTTACAGCCTTTATAAGAATCTTTATACATCTCTATTTGATAAACATTATTGCGAGAATTTCATTAAGAAGATTCAAAGTCATGTTCCTGTTATTGATAATGACTTCAAAGCTTCCTGTGATTCTAGTTTGACAATTAATGAAAGTCGTACAGCTCTTTATTCTATGAAGAAACGGAAATCTCCAGGTATCAATTGATTATCTATTGAGTTTTATACACATTTTTGGGAGTTAATTAAAAATCCTTTACTTTGTATGTATAATGAATGTATTAATCTGAAGGAAATGACAACATCAGTGAAACAGGGTGTTATTTCCCTTATTCCTAAACTGGATAAAGATATTCTATTAATAGATAATTGCCGTCCAATTACGCTCCTGGCCATCGATTATAAAATCTTGGCCTTTAGTATTTGCTAACAGATTAAAGGTCAAACTCAGTCACTTGGTTGCAGAGACTCAATCTGGTTTTGTAAAAGGTAGGCACATTAGTAATACCATAAGACTTATCTTAGATCTATTAGACCACTGATTTTGTGCATTCTAAGGCTATTATTCTTTTCTTAGATTTTTATAAAGCTTTTGACACCATTGAGCATGGATTTCTTTTGCAGACTCTCAAATTATTTGGTTTTGGTGATACTTTTGTTAGTATTATTGAAATGTTTTATATGGAAATTAACAGCTCTGTCTTAATTAGCTTCAATACTTCTCAGAGATGTTTTATTAACCGAGGTGTCAGACAGGGTTGCCCGATCTCGCCCTTTTTATTTCTTTTAGTGACTGAGCTATTATCATTACATATTATTCACGAACATAACTTGAAAGGCATTTCTATTTTTGAAAGGGAAATTAAAATCTCCCAGTTGGCTGATGACACCGCTCTTTTCTTAAAAGGTAAGGGTCAGCTGTCCAAAGCAATTAATTTAATTGAGCAGTTTTCATGTGCTTCGGGGTTGAAACTGAATATGTCCGAGTGTGAGATAATGCCACTGCATAAAAGTGACGATTCTTTAATTGGAAGTATTTCAGTGAAAGACACGTAAATTATTTGAGTATTTATTTAACAAGCAATATAACAGCTAGACAACAGCTTAATTTTTCTGGCAGGGTAAATAAAAAACAAAGCATTTTTAACCTTTGGCTCCAAATAGACATTTCCCTGTATGGTAGAGTCCTTTTATCCAAAGCCGAAGGATGATACTGTAAACACATTTAAGATTAATTGGCTTAAAAGGTGTTTAATAAATACCAATTCTATATGTTTTTTTTTTTTTTTATCCCTAATTATATCTTTAACAAAATAGGTGTCCTTTCCTTTGTATTAAAATGTAATTATTTACCTAATAAGCTGCCAGTGGTGTTATCTAAATTTCATCAGCAGGCTCTTCTTTCCTGGAAGTTATGTCACCACATAAGACTCTTTTGTGGAATAACTCGGATATAACTATTAGGAATAAATCTCTCTTTTTTACAGCATGGTTTAATAGGAATATAAATGGAATCTTATCAGTTTTTGATAAATCTGGCTTCTCTTATGAGCATTTTATGTCTGTTTATGACTTCCACATACCTTTTAAAGAACATAATGCTGTGCTCAGAGCCATTGCTGAGTCCAGAGTCACTTAATGTTTGGTAAGGGAGACACGAAAGAGTCTGCTTTGATATTAGAATAAGCATATTCAACAAGAAGTGTAATTATAAGCATATTCTACATATTTTCCAACATAGAAACCATACTGTCCCTAAAGGTAAATTTCATTGGGCATCCTTTATTGAGTGTACAGAGTGGAAAAAAACATGGTTGCTACCTCATAAGTACTGCATCCCCAATAAGATCATTTTAAGATTTTGCATTAAATATATCCTGTGAATCTTACCGTATCCAAATATACAGATGTTGACAGCACCTGCTCATTTTGTGGATGTGAGGATGAAAACTTTTGGTATGATTTATATTCTCATACAGTTAAGCCCCCTGATACTACCAAATCCTTTCTTTTAAAAGATATTATTTGCTACTATAGCTAATTATTTTGCTATTTTGTATGGAAAGTTTCTCATCCATAAGCAAAAATGTTCTAACTTGCAGCCTACTCTCTCACATTTGTAATAGAAATTGATGCATTTCTCAAATCTCTTCAACTGACTAAAAACAGAAAAGCAACAAATTCATGAAGCACTATGAGAAATGTTTTTGCAATACTTCTGATGATGTGTAATGTTTTCTTCTGTATGTATATTATTTATTTTCATTTATATATATATATATATTTTTTTTTTTATTTATTTATTAATTATTTGTTTTGTTTGATTTTTGGGTATGTCTGTATTTTGTTTCGTGTTCCCTTACTTGATTACTGTTAAATTCCGAACAAGTGCTCACTACTTTTTCCTGTAGTTGTTTATACAATTTATTGTTGTTCAATAAAAAAAATAAAAATAAAAAAAAGTAGAGTGTACGCAAGACAGAGATGTTTCTGTGAGCGATTTCACTGTTCTATATGATTCGTCTGTAACCGCATACATGGATATAATAATAAATGATGCGTGGAGAAGAAACTGTCGGGAGTCTGAGTGAGTTTGATTCGTACATTGATAGTTTGATCATCTTATCAATGATATGATGTAATATGCACCGCTGCAGTTCATATAAAACACACTCCCCTGCAGAATGTTCATTTTTAGGAACCAAAAAAATGGATTTCATATTAAATTAGAATTAAATCATAGTTTTACTAGCAAAATGCCACATCTGTGATCATATATTCAAAAGACATGGCAAGACGTGCAGTCCACCAATAACATTAGAGTGACATCATAGTATGTGTATCTATATTGTGTGTATTGTATACTGTACAGTGTATGTTATTATTTGTATATTGTTGAGTGTAATTATGTGTATATCAGATGTTTAAATTGTGTTGTGTTCATTTGATGTTATTGTAAATTGGTATATGTCTCATCACTGTCATGACTGCTATATTGATCAGAACTGCACCCAAGAATTTCACACACCATTGCACTTGTGTATATGGCTGTGTGACAATAAAGTGATTTGATTTGATTTGATAGTACAGAGACTAGCGACATCAAGTGATAAAGTCGTATGTGTGTACGGTGCTTTACTTTGATCATTTTTAAGGGGCAGGATAAATAGCGTAGAGACATTCAAAACACATTTGTGTAAAACATTTGTGCTAAACTGGGTTGCACAGATGAAGGTCCAAGATTATGCAGTTATTGGAAATTTAATAACTGTCTCTTAAAGGATGACCTCTTCAATAATAGCATAAAAGATTTGATTAATTACATATTTTCTGATCAAATTAATTAGTCGGTAATAGAAGAAAAAGCACAGAATTATTCATGTGTATTTCACTTGGGACTAAAATCCATGGCATGCATTCTGTGCTATGCATATGATCACAGATTTATGTTTTTATTCTAGGCAGATCTAGTTAACCCTTTGCAGCTTGGTTATTTTGGCAAATCAAAGCAATATTTTCCTTGCTAATATATTGCACTATTCATCTCAACAAACTACCTCACTCCAGCCACTCAAAACTGGGACAATCACGGTACGCCATAATTTATCTTACTCCATTGTTAAGAATGTTTGCACAATATTTTTAATGCTTTGTCTATTGTATGTATATACCATATACTCTGCACTTATTGTCCCTCATGTCTATTTAGTGTTTATAACATGATGCTGCCATGTAGATGTAAATATGTTTCTTTTTTATTTTATTTTTTATTTTCTCCTCTTTTTCTCCCCAATTTGTAACGGCCAATTCCCAAAGCGCTTTAAGTCCTCATGGTGGCGTAGTGACTCGCTTAAATCCGGGTGGTGGAGGATGACTCTCAGATGACTCCGCTTCTGAGACCGTCAATCCGCGCATCTTATCACGTGACTTGTTGAGCGCGTTACCGCGGAGACATAGCGCGTGTGGAGGCATCCACGCACAACTCACCACGCGCCCCACTGAGAGCGAGAACCACATTATAGCAACCACAAGGAGGTTACCCCAAGTGACTCTACCCTCCCTAGCAACCGGGCCAATTTGGTTGCTTAGGAGACCTGACTGGAGTCACTCAGCACACCCTGGATTCAAACTCGTGACTCCAGGTTTGACATCTGTGCTGTGTTACTCTGTTTCTCATTATACATTTATTAAAATTATTATTATTATTATTATTTTTATTATTATTATTATTATTATTTAGAAGCCAAAGATGAATCACAGAAAGCAGCAGTGATGTCATTCACAATGAATTTATCTGATCTATGTCAAAATTATAGGCACTCTGTAACTGATGTTAAGTTTTGAAAACAAAATTTTTATTTTTATAGAGCAGCAGGCTGGGCAACACCCAACACCTTTGCAAGGTTCTACAACCTCCGGGTGGAACCGGTTTCGTACCAGGTAGTGGCACACAACACAAGCGGATAAGCCCGGGATAGCCGGCCGGGTGTATCGCTTGCACATAGCGCCTTCCACCTCTTTTGAGCTGAAGACGTGCGCCATTAATTCCCAGTAGAGTTCACAAGTTTGTTCCCTGGTTGACTTCCTCCGAGCCCTGTGGCAGTCGAGTTTTTGGAGAGACCCGCTGCCAGCCCAGTACACGTGCTAATTAAGAGCACTGTTCTGGGGTAGGTGCTCTGCATGTGGCGGTTCCCTGTAAGGTAACCCCATGTGATGTATGTCTTCCGCTAATTCGCTTCCCTGTTGGCAAACTGCATCTTCCTTGGGCAGAGCCCCTCTGCCCCAGTCTCCATGTTTGTAGTAACTCCTCCCCCGTTGGGTAGGATCTACCTTGAGACTCTCCACTTGGTCGTCAAGACCATGTGACATATTTTTTCCACTTAAATATCCCCCCCCTCTTTGGGCGAGGTGTAGTCTCCGCTGTGTCCTCCCCTTGGGAGGGACACCCCCTGACTAGACCTGGCGGCCCAGTCGGATAATCCCGCTTCTTTTTTAAGGAGTGGAAAAAAAGAAAGGGAAAAGGCCACGACTTGGTTAGCCTGTCTCTATCTTTTGGGTAGTCGACTTGTCCCCAAAGGGCCGTTCGACATGTTGGGGGAGGTTACGTGTTGACCTGGTGCGCTGGCTACGAGGCACACAGTCACACACCGCCAGTTCACGTAACACAGTTCAGCCAGTTGTGGCATTTTGTATAGGGACCCCTAGTGTCACTACATCGACACAACGTCGAGTGAGTGACAGATAGGGAACATCCTGGTTACTTTCATAACCCCCGTTCCCTGATGGAGGGAACGAGACATTGTGTCCCTCCTGCCACAACGCTGAACTACCCGCTGAAATGGACGGAACTTGTCTCGGCTCCTCAGCATAAAACCTAAATGAGTGGTTGCATACCAGCTCCTTTTATACCCGTATGTCCGGGGGAGTGGCATGCAAATACCACTCGCCACTTTTCATTGGCCTTTTATCAAAGACCAGAGGTGTCTCAGGCTCCCAAGAGTGACCCCCTAGTGTCACTACATCGACACAACGTCTCATTCCCTCCATCAGGAAACGGAGGTTTCGCAAGTAACCATGACATTTTTCTGCACATAAGGCTTACTGATTGCAAAAGATAATTGTGAATACTGGGAAGGGTTTTGTTGTGGCAGTAGACAGCAAAGTATTTGGTGATGTTTATTATAGATTGGTATATGTCTCATCACTATCATGACTGCTATGTTGCTCGGAACTGCACCCAAGAATTTCACACACTATTCCACTTGTGTACATGGTTGAGTGACAATAAAGTGATTTGATTTTGGTTTGATTTGATGTGGTGTAGTGGCTACAGCTTTAGGTTGGTTACCAGATGGTTTCTAGTTGAATATTCACAAGGATTGAGCCATTAGCTGCTTCAGAACATTATGGAACATTCTCTCTTTCCAAGACACAGAAAAGTTCTTTCATTCATAACTTCATGACTTGATTATTGTAATTTTTGGCACTTTTTCTGTATGCTCCAATATTTAAATAAATAAACTGCAGCTAGTTTAAAACACAGTAGCTAGACTTGCAGCCAAGTCCAGGAAATATAA